>NW_026970460.1:0-255330 GCF_028390025.1 Pseudophryne corroboree
ATACCGACACCTGGCAAGACAGAATCGGCGAAGGGTCCAGTCTGCTAAACAAAGACAGAGGTTGGCATAGAGCTTGGCGGAGGACTTGCTATGGGTAAATAATCTTAATTTTTTCTTTCCCCCCTTCCTAAGTTAGGTTTTTGTCTTTTGAGGTTTGCTAAGTTAGGGAAAGCAGAACTGCAAAGTTTTCAAAGACAGTTAGTGGCAAACAAAGCATGCTTTCCTAAAAACTGACTGTTGTGTCTTTTCTCTTTATAGCATACCAACACCTGGCAAGACAGAATCGACGAAGGGTCCAGTCTGCTAAACAAAGACAGAGGCTGGCATAGAGCTCGGCAGAGGACTTGCTAAGGGTAAATAGTCTTAATTTTTTTCTCCCCCCCCCCCAAGTTAGGTTCTTGTATTTTAGGGTGTGCTAAGTTAGTGAAAGTAGAAGAGAAAAAGGTTCAGGTACAGTTAGGCACAAAGCATGCTTTCCTAAAAACGGACTTGTGTCTTTTTCCTTTTTAGCATACCAACCCCTGGCAAGATGTAATCATCGAAGGGTCCAGTCTGCTAAACAAAGACAGAGGCTGGCATAGAACTCGGAGGAGGACTTGCCAAGGGTAAATAGTATAAATTTCTTCTCCCCCCCCCAAGTTAGTTTTTTTGTATTTTGGGTTGTGCTAAGTTAGGGAAAGTAGAAGAGAAAAAGGTTCAGGGACAATTAGAAATAAACAAAGCATGCTTTCCTAAAAACTGACTTGTGTCTTTTTCCTTTTTAGCATACCAACCCATGGCAAGACGTAATCATTGAAGGGGCCAGTCTGCTAAACAAAGACAGAGGCTGGCATAGAGCTCGGCAGAGGACTTGCTAAGGGTAAATAGTCTTAAATTTTTCTTTTTCTTCCCCCCCAAAAGATAGGTTTTTGTCTTTTGGGGTGTGCTAAGTTAGGGAAAGCAGAAGAGCAAAGGTTTCAGAGACAGTTAGTAGCAAACAAAGCATGCTTTCCTAAAAACTGACTGTTGTGTCTTTTTCTTTATAGCTTACCGACACCTGGCAAGACAGAATCGGCGAAGGGTCCAGTCTGCTAAACAAAGACAGAGGCTTTTTCTCCCCCCCCCCCCCCCCCCCAAAAGATAGGTTTTTGTCTTCTGGGGTGTGCTAAATTAGGGAAAGCAGAACAACAAAGGTTTCAGAGACAGTTAGTAGCAAACAAAGCATGCTTTCCTAAAAACTGACTGTTGTGTCTATTTTTCTTTATAGCATACCGACACCTGGCAAGACAGAATCGGCGAAGGGTCCAGTCTGCTAAACAAAGACAGAGGTTGGCATAGAGCTTGGCGGAGGACTTGCTATGGGTAAATAATCTTAATTTTTTCTTTCCCCCCTTCCAAAATTAGGTTTTTGTCTTTTGGGGTTTGCTAAGTTAGGGAAAGCAGAACTGCAAAGTTTTCAAGTACAGTTAGTGGCAAACAAAGTATGCTTTCCTAAAAACTGACTGTTGTGTCTTTTTTTCTTTATAGCATACCGACACCTGGCAAGACAGAATCGGCGAAGGGTCCAGTCTGCTAAACAAAGACAGAGGCTGGCATAGATCTCGGCAGAGGACTTGCTAAAGGTAAATAGTCTTAATTTTTTTCTTCCCCCCTCCCCCCCATGTTAGGTACTTGTAGTTTGGGGTGTGCTAAGTTAGTGAAAGTAGAAGAGAAAAAGGTTCAGGGACAGTTAGGAACAAACAAAGCATGCTTTCCTAAAAACTGACTTGTGTCTTTTTCCTTTTTAGCATACCAACCCCTGGCAAGATGTAATCATCGAAGGGTCCAGTCTGCTAAACAAAGACAGAGGCTGGCATAGAGCTCGGAGGAGGACTAGCCAAGGGTAAATAGTCTTCATTTTTTCTTTTTCTTTTCCCCCCCAAGTTAGTTTTTTGTCTTTTGGGTTGTGCTAAGTTAGGGAAAGTAGAAGAGAAAAAGGTTCAGGGACAATTAGAAATAAACAAAGCATGCTTTCCTAAAAACTGACTTGTGTCTTTTTCCTTTTTAGCATACCAACCCATGGCAAGACGTAATCATTGAAGGGTCCAGTCTGCTAAACAAAGACAGAGGCTGGCATAGAGCTCGGAGGAGGACTTGCCAAGGGTAAATAGTCTTAATTTTTTTCTTTTTCTTCCCCCCCAAAAGATAGGTTTTTGTCTTTTGGGTTGTGCTAAGTTAGGGAAAGCAGAACAGCAAATGTTTCAGAGGCAGTTAGTAGCAAACAAAGCATGCTTTCCTAAAAACTGACTGTTGTGTCTTTTTCTTTATAGCTTACCGACACCTGGCAAGACAGAATCGGCGAAGGGTCCAGTCTGCTAAACAATGACAGAGGCTTTTTCTCTCCCCCCCCCCCAAAGATAGGTTTTTGTCTTTTGAGGTGTGCTAAATTAGGGAAAGCAGAACAACAAAGGTTTCAGAGACAGTTAGTAGCAAACACAGCATGCTTTCCTAAAAACTGACTGTTGTGTCTTTTTTTCTTTATAGCATACCGACACCTGGCAAGACAGAATCGGCGAAGGGTCCAGTCTGCTAAACAAAGACAGAGGTTGGCATAGAGCTTGGCGGAGGACTTGCTATGGGTAAATAATCTTAATTTTTTCTTTCCCCCCCTTCCTAAGTTAGGTTTTTGTCTTTTGGGGTTTGCTAAGTTAGGGAAAGCAGAACTGCAAAGTTTTCAAAGACAGTTAGTGGCAAACAAAGCATGCTTTCCTAAAAACTGACTGTTGTGTCTTTTTTCTTTATAGCATAACAACACCTGGCAAGACAGAATCGGCGAAGGGTCCAGTCTGCTAAACAAAGACAGAGGCTGGCATAGATCTCGGCAGAGGACTTGCTAAAGGTAAATAGTCTTAATTTTTTTCTTCCCCCCTCCCCCCCATGTTAGGTACTTGTAGTTTGGGGTGTGCTAAGTTAGTCAAAGTGGAAGAGAAAAAGGTTCAGGGACAGTTAGGAACAAACAAAGCATGCTTTCCTAAAAACTGACTTGTGTCTTTTTCCTTTTTAGCATACCAACCCCTGGCAAGATGTAATCATCGAAGTGTCCAGTCTGCTAAACAAAGACAGAGGCTGGCATAGAGCTCGGAGGAGGACTTGCCAAGAGTAAATAGTCTTATTTTTTTTCTTTTTCTCCCCCCCCCCCCCCCTTCCCCCAAGTTAGTTTTTTTGTCTTTTGGGTTGTGCTAAGTTAGGGAAAGTAGAAGAGAAAAAGGTTCAGGGACAATTAGAAATAAACAAAGCATGCTTTCCTAAAAGCTGACTTGTGTCTTTTTCCTTTTTAGCATACCAACCCATGGCAAGACGTAATCATTGAAGGGGCCAGTCTGCTAAACAAAGACAGAGGCTGGCATAGAGCTCGGCAGAGGACTTGCTAAGGGTAAATAGTCTTAATTTTTTCTTTTTCTTCCTCCCCAAAAGATAGGTTTTTGTCTTTTGGGGTGTGCTAAGTTAGGGAAAGCAGAACAGCAAATGTTTCAGAGACAGTTAGTAGCAAACAAAGCATGCTTTCCTAAAAACTGACTGTTGTGTCTTTTTCTTTATAGCTTACCGACACCTGGCAAGACAGAATCGGCGAAGGGTCCAGTCTGCTAAACAAAGATAGAGGCTTTTTCTCCCCCCCCCCCCCCAAAAAAAGATAGGTTTTTGTCTTCTGGGGTGTGCTAAATTAGGGAAAGCAGAAGAGCAAAGGTTTCAGAGACAGTTAGTAGCAAACAAAGCATGCTTTCCTAAAAACTGACTGTTGTGTCTTTTTCTTTATAGCTTACCGACACCTGGCAAGACAGAATCGGCGAAGGGTCCAGTCTGCTAAACAAAGACAGGGGCTTTTTCTTCCCCCCCCCCCCCCCCCCCAAAAGATAGGTTTTTGTCTTCTGGGGTGTGCTAAATTAGGGAAAGCAGAACAACAAAGGTTTCAGAGACAGTTAGTAGCAAACACAGCATGCTTTCCTAAAAACTGACTGTTGTGTCTTTTTTTCTTTATAGCATACCGACACCTGGCAAGACAGAATCGACGAAGGGTCCAGTCTGCTAAACAAAGACAGAGGTTGGCATAGAGCTTGGCAGAGGACTTGCTAAGGGTAAATAGTCTTAATTTTTTTCTTCCACCCCCCCCCCAAGTTAGGTTCTTGTATTTTAGGGTGTGCTAAGTTAGTGAAAGTAGAAGAGAAAAAGGATCAGGTACAGTTAGGCACAAAGCATGCTTTCCTAAAAACGGACTTGTGTCTTTTTCCTTTTTAGCATACCAACCCCTGGCAAGATGTAATCATCGAAGGGTCCAGTCTGCTAATCAAAGACAGAGGCTGGCATAGAACTCGGAGGAGGACTCGCCAAGGGTAAATAGTATTATTTTTTTCTCCCCCCCCCAAGTTAGTTTTTTTGTCTTTTGGGTTGTGCTAAGTTAGGGAAAGTAGAAGAGAAAAAGGTTCAGGGACAATTAGAAATAAACAAAGCATGCTTTCCTAAAAACTGACTTGTGTCTTTTTCCTTTTTAGCATACCAACCCATGGCAAGACGTAATCATTGAAGGGGCCAGTCTGCTAAACAAAGACAGAGGCTGGCATAGAGCTCGGCAGAGGACTTGCTAAGGGTAAATAGTCTTAATTTTTTCTTTTTCTTCCCCCCCAAAAGATAGGTTTTTGTCTTTTGGGGTGTGCTAAATTAGGGAAAGCAGAAGAGCAAAGGTTTCAGAGACAGTTAGTAGCAAACAAAGCATGCTTTCCTAAAAACTGACTGTTGTGTCTTTTTCTTTATAGCTTACCGACACCTGGCAAGACAGAATCGGCGAAGGGTCCAGTCTGCTAAACAAAGACAGAGGCTTTTTCTTCCCCCCCCCCCAAAAAAAAAGATAGGTTTTTGTCTTCTGGGGTGTGCTAAATTAGGGAAAGCAGAAGAGCAAAGGTTTCAGAGACAGTTAGTAGCAAACAAAGCATGCTTTCCTAAAAACTGACTGTTGTGTCTTTTTCTTTATAGCTTACCGACACCTGGCAAGACAGAATCGGCGAAGGGTCCAGTCTGCTAAACAAAGACAGAGGCTTTTTCTCCCCCCCCCCCCCAAAAGATAGGTTTTTGTCTTCTGGGGTGTGCTAAATTAGGGAATGCAGAACAACAAAGGTTTCAGAGACAGTTAGTAGCAAACAAAGCATGCTTTCCTAAAAACTGACTGTTGTGTCTATTTTTCTTTATAGCATACCGACACCTGGCAAGACAGAATCGGCGAAGGGTCCAGTCTGCTAAACAAAGACAGAGGTTGGCATAGAGCTTGGCGGAGGACTTGCTATGGGTAAATAATCTTAATTTTTTCTTTCCCCCCTTCCAAAATTAGGTTTTTGTCTTTTGGGGTTTGCTAAGTTAGGGAAAGCAGAACTGCAAAGTTTTCAAGTACAGTTAGTGGCAAACAAAGTATGCTTTCCTAAAAACTGACTGTTGTGTCTTTTTTTCTTTATAGCATACCGACACCTGGCAAGACAGAATCGGCGAAGGGTCCAGTCTGCTAAACAATGACAGAGGCTGGCATAGATCTCGGCAGAGGACTTGCTAAAGGTAAATAGTCTTAATTTTTTTCTTCCCCCCTCCCCCCCATGTTAGGTACTTGTAGTTTGGGGTGTGCTAAGTTAGTGAAAGTAGAAGAGAAAAAGGTTCAGGGACAGTTAGGAACAAACAAAGCATGCTTTCCTAAAAACTGACTTGTGTCTTTTTCCTTTTTAGCATACCAACCCCTGGCAAGATGTAATCATCGAAGGGTCCAGTCTGCTAAACAAAGACAGAGGCTGGCATAGAGCTCGGAGGAGGACTAGCCAAGGGTAAATAGTCTTAATTTTTTCTTTTTCTTTTCCCCCCCAAGTTAGTTTTTTGTCTTTTGGGTTGTGCTAAGTTAGGGAAAGTAGAAGAGAAAAAGGTTCAGGGACAATTAGAAATAAACAAAGCATGCTTTCCTAAAAACTGACTTGTGTCTTTTTCCTTTTTAGCATACCAACCCATGGCAAGACGTAATCATTGAAGGGTCCAGTCTGCTAAACAAAGACAGAGGCTGGCATAGAGCTCGGAGGAGGACTTGCCAAGGGTAAATAGTCTTAATTTTTTCTTTTTCTTCCCCCCCAAAAGATAGGTTTTTGTCTTTTGGGTTGTGCTAAGTTAGGGAAAGCAGAACAGCAAATGTTTCAGAGACAGTTAGTAGCAAACAAAGCATGCTTTCCTAAAAACTGACTGTTGTGTCTTTTTTTCTTTATAGCATACCGACACCTGGCAAGACAGAATCGGCGAAGGGTCCAGTCTGCTAAACAAAGACAGAGGCTGGCATAAATCTCGGCAGAGTACTTGCTAAAGGTAAATAGTCTTAATTTTTTTCTTCCCTCCTTCCTCCTTCATGTTAGGTACTTGTAGTTTGGGGTGTGCTAAGTTAGTGAAAGTAGAAGAGAAAAAGGTTCAGGGACAGTTAGGAACAAACAAAGCATGCTTTCCTAAAAACTGACTTGTGTCTTTTTCCTTTTTAGCATACCAACCCCTGGCAAGATGTAATCATCGAAGGGTCCAGTCTGCTAAACAAAGACAGAGGCTGGCATAGAGCTCGGAGGAGGACTAGCCAAGGGTAAATAGTCTTAATTTTTCTTTTTCTTTTCCCCCCCAAGATAGTTTTTTGTCTTTTGGGTTGTGCTAAGTTAGGGAAAGTAGAAGAGAAAAAGGTTCAGGGACAATTAGAAATAAACAAAGCATGCTTTCCTAAAAACTGACTTGTGTCTTTTTCCTTTTTAGCATACCAACCCATGGCAAGACGTAATCATTGAAGGGTCCAGTCTGCTAAACAAAGACAGAGGCTGGCATAGAGCTTGGCAGAGGACTTGCTAAGGGTAAATAGTCTTAATTTTTTCATTTTCTTCCCCCCCAAAAGATAGGTTTTTGTCTTTTGGGGTGTGCTAAGTTAGCGAAAGCAGAACAGCAAATGTTTCAGAGACAGTTAACAGCAAACAAAGCATGCTTTCCTAAAAACTGACTGTTGTGTCTTTTTCTTTATAGCTTAACGACACCTGGCAAGACAGAATCGGCGAAGGGTCCAGTCTGCTAAACAAAGACAGAGGCTCTTTCTTCCCCCCCCCCCCCAAAAAAAAAAGATAGGTTTTTGTCTTTTGGGGTGTGCTAAATTAGGGAAAGCAGAACAACAAAGGTTTCAGAGACAGTTAGTAGCAAACACAGCATGCTTTCCTAAAAACTGACTGTTGTGTCTTTTTTTCTTTATAGCATACCGACACCTGGCAAGACAGAATCGGCGAAGGGTCCAGTCTGCTAAACAAAGACAGAGGTTGGCATAGAGCTTGGCGGAGGACTTGCTATGGGTAAATAATCTTAATTTTTTCTTTCCCCCCCTTCCTAAGTTAGGTTTTTGTCTTTTGGGGTTTGCTAAGTTAGGGAAAGCAGAACTGCAAAGTTTTCAAAGACAGTTAGTGGCAAACAAAGCATGCTTTCCTAAAAACTGACTGTTGTGTCTTTTTTCTTTATAGCATAACAACACCTGGCAAGACAGAATCGGCGAAGGGTCCAGTCTGCTAAACAAAGACAGAGGCTGGCATAGATCTCGGCAGAGGACTTGCTAAAGGTAAATAGTCTTAATTTTTTTCTTCCCCCCTCCCCCCCATGTTAGGTACTTGTAGTTTGGGGTGTGCTAAGTTAGTCAAAGTGGAAGAGAAAAAGGTTCAGGGACAGTTAGGAACAAACAAAGCATGCTTTCCTAAAAACTGACTTGTGTCTTTTTCCTTTTTAGCATACCAACCCCTGGCAAGATGTAATCATCGAAGGGTCCAGTCTGCTAAACAAAGACAGAGGCTGGCATAGAGCTCGGAGGAGGACTTGCCAAGAGTAAATAGTCTTATTTTTTTTCTTTTTCTCCCCCCCCCCCCCCCTTCCCCCAAGTTAGTTTTTTTGTCTTTTGGGTTGTGCTAAGTTAGGGAAAGTAGAAGAGAAAAAGGTTCAGGGACAATTAGAAATAAACAAAGCATGCTTTCCTAAAAGCTGACTTGTGTCTTTTTCCTTTTTAGCATACCAACCCATGGCAAGACGTAATCATTGAAGGGGCCAGTCTGCTAAACAAAGACAGAGGCTGGCATAGAGCTCGGCAGAGGACTTGCTAAGGGTAAATAGTCTTAATTTTTTCTTTTTCTTCCCCCCCAAAAGATAGGTTTTTGTCTTTTGGGGTGTGCTAAGTTAGGGAAAGCAGAACAGCAAATGTTTCAGAGACAGTTAGTAGCAAACAAAGCATGCTTTCCTAAAAACTGACTGTTGTGTCTTTTTCTTTATAGCTTACCGACACCTGGCAAGACAGAATCGGCGAAGGGTCCAGTCTGCTAAACAAAGATAGAGGCTTTTTCTCCCCCCCCCCCCCCAAAAAAAAAAGATAGGTTTTTGTCTTCTGGGGTGTGCTAAATTAGGGAAAGCAGAAGAGCAAAGGTTTCAGAGACAGTTAGTAGCAAACAAAGCATGCTTTCCTAAAAACTGACTGTTGTGTCTTTTTCTTTATAGCTTACCGACACCTGGCAAGACAGAATCGGCGAAGGGTCCAGTCTGCTAAACAAAGACAGGGGCTTTTTCTTCCCCCCCCCCCCCCAAAAGATAGGTTTTTGTCTTCTGGGGTGTGCTAAATTAGGGAAAGCAGAACAACAAAGGTTTCAGAGACAGTTAGTAGCAAACACAGCATGCTTTCCTAAAAACTGACTGTTGTGTCTTTTTTCTTTATAGCATACCGACACCTGGCAAGACAGAATCGACGAAGGGTCCAGTCTGCTAAACAAAGACAGAGGTTGGCATAGAGCTTGGCAGAGGACTTGCTAAGGGTAAATAGTCTTAATTTTTTCTTCCACCCCCCCCCCAAGTTAGGTTCTTGTATTTTAGGGTGTGCTAAGTTAGTGAAAGTAGAAGAGAAAAAGGATCAGGTACAGTTAGGCACAAAGCATGCTTTCCTAAAAACGGACTTGTGTCTTTTTCCTTTTTAGCATACCAACCCCTGGCAAGATGTAATCATCGAAGGGTCCAGTCTGCTAATCAAAGACAGAGGCTGGCATAGAACTCGGAGGAGGACTTGCCAAGGGTAAATAGTATTATTTTTTTTCTCCCCCCCCCCCCCCCCCAAGTTAGTTTTTTTGTCTTTTGGGTTGTGCTAAGTTAGGGAAAGTAGAAGAGAAAAAGGTTCAGGGACAATTAGAAATAAACAAAGCATGCTTTCCTAAAAACTGACTTGTGTCTTTTTCCTTTTTAGCATACCAACCCATGGCAAGACGTAATCATTGAAGGGGCCAGTCTGCTAAACAAAGACAGAGGCTGGCATAGAGCTCGGCAGAGGACTTGCTAAGGGTAAATAGTCTTAATTTTTTCTTTTTCTTCCCCCCCAAAAGATAGGTTTTTGTCTTTTGGGGTGTGCTAAATTAGGGAAAGCAGAAGAGCAAAGGTTTCAGAGACAGTTAGTAGCAAACAAAGCATGCTTTCCTAAAAACTGACTGTTGTGTCTTTTTCTTTATAGCTTACCGACACCTGGCAAGACAGAATCGGCGAAGGGTCCAGTCTGCTAAACAAAGACAGAGGCTTTTTCTCCCCCCCCCCCCCCAAAAAAAAAGATAGGTTTTTGTCTTCTGGGGTGTGCTAAATTAGGGAAAGCAGAAGAGCAAAGGTTTCAGAGACAGTTAGTAGCAAACAAAGCATGCTTTCCTAAAAACTGACTGTTGTGTCTTTTTCTTTATAGCTTACCGACACCTGGCAAGACAGAATCGGCGAAGGGTCCAGTCTGCTAAACAAAGACAGAGGCTTTTTCTCCCCCCCCCCCCCCCCCCCCCCCAAAAGATAGGTTTTTGTCTTCTGGGGTGTGCTAAATTAGGGAAAGCAGAACAACAAAGGTTTCAGAGACAGTTAGTAGCAAACAAAGCATGCTTTCCTAAAAACTGACTGTTGTGTCTATTTTTCTTTATAGCATACCGACACCTGGCAAGACAGAATCGGCGAAGGGTCCAGTCTGCTAAACAAAGACAGAGGTTGGCATAGAGCTTGGCGGAGGACTTGCTATGGGTAAATAATCTTAATTTTTTCTTTCCCCCCTTCCAAAATTAGGTTTTTGTCTTTTGGGGTTTGCTAAGTTAGGGAAAGCAGAACTGCAAAGTTTTCAAGTACAGTTAGTGGCAAACAAAGTATGCTTTCCTAAAAACTGACTGTTGTGTCTTTTTTTCTTTATAGCATACCGACACCTGGCAAGACAGAATCGGCGAAGGGTCCAGTCTGCTAAACAATGACAGAGGCTGGCATAGATCTCGGCAGAGGACTTGCTAAAGGTAAATAGTCTTAATTTTTTTCTTCCCCCCTCCCCCCCATGTTAGGTACTTGTAGTTTGGGGTGTGCTAAGTTAGTGAAAGTAGAAGAGAAAAAGGTTCAGGGACAGTTAGGAACAAACAAAGCATGCTTTCCTAAAAACTGACCTGTGTCTTTTTCCTTTTTAGCATACCAACCCCTGGCAAGATGTAATCATCGAAGGGTCCAGTCTGCTAAACAAAGACAGAGGCTGGCATAGAGCTCGGAGGAGGACTAGCCAAGGGTAAATAGTCTTAATTTTTTCTTTTTCTTTTCCCCCCCAAGTTAGTTTTTTGTCTTTTGGGTTGTGCTAAGTTAGGGAAAGTAGAAGAGAAAAAGGTTCAGGGACAATTAGAAATAAACAAAGCATGCTTTCCTAAAAACTGACTTGTGTCTTTTTCCTTTTTAGCATACCAACCCATGGCAAGACGTAATCATTGAAGGGTCCAGTCTGCTAAACAAAGACAGAGGCTGGCATAGAGCTCGGAGGAGGACTTGCCAAGGGTAAATAGTCTTAATTTTTTCTTTTTCTTCCCCCCCAAAAGATAGGTTTTTGTCTTTTGGGTTGTGCTAAGTTAGGGAAAGCAGAACAGCAAATGTTTCAGAGACAGTTAGTAGCAAACAAAGCATGCTTTCCTAAAAACTGACTGTTGTGTCTTTTTTTCTTTATAGCATACCGACACCTGGCAAGACAGAATCGGCGAAGGGTCCAGTCTGCTAAACAAAGACAGAGGCTGGCATAAATCTCGGCAGAGTACTTGCTAAAGGTAAATAGTCTTAATTTTTTTCTTCCCTCCTTCCTCCTTCATGTTAGGTACTTGTAGTTTGGGGTGTGCTAAGTTAGTGAAAGTAGAAGAGAAAAAGGTTCAGGGACAGTTAGGAACAAACAAAGCATGCTTTCCTAAAAACTGACTTGTGTCTTTTTCCTTTTTAGCATACCAACCCCTGGCAAGATGTAATCATCGAAGGGTCCAGTCTGCTAAACAAAGACAGAGGCTGGCATAGAGCTCGGAGGAGGACTAGCCAAGGGTAAATAGTCTTAATTTTTCTTTTTCTTTTCCCCCCCAAGATAGTTTTTTGTCTTTTGGGTTGTGCTAAGTTAGGGAAAGTAGAAGAGAAAAAGGTTCAGGGACAATTAGAAATAAACAAAGCATGCTTTCCTAAAAACTGACTTGTGTCTTTTTCCTTTTTAGCATACCAACCCATGGCAAGACGTAATCATTGAAGGGTCCAGTCTGCTAAACAAAGACAGAGGCTGGCATAGAGCTTGGCAGAGGACTTGCTAAGGGTAAATAGTCTTAATTTTTTCATTTTCTTCCCCCCCAAAAGATAGGTTTTTGTCTTTTGGGGTGTGCTAAGTTAGCGAAAGCAGAACAGCAAATGTTTCAGAGACAGTTAACAGCAAACAAAGCATGCTTTCCTAAAAACTGACTGTTGTGTCTTTTTCTTTATAGCTTAACGACACCTGGCAAGACAGAATCGGCGAAGGGTCCAGTCTGCTAAACAAAGACAGAGGCTCTTTCTTCCCCCCCCCCCCCCAAAAAAAAAAAAAAAAAGATAGGTTTTTGTCTTTTGGGGTGTGCTAAATTAGGGAAAGCAGAACAACAAAGGTTTCAGAGACAGTTAGTAGCAAACACAGCATGCTTTCCTAAAAACTGACTGTTGTGTCTTTTTTTCTTTATAGCATACCGACACCTGGCAAGACAGAATCGGCGAAGGGTCCAGTCTGCTAAACAAAGACAGAGGTTGGCATAGAGCTTGGCGGAGGACTTGCTATGGGTAAATAATCTTAATTTTTTCTTTCCCCCCCTTCCTAAGTTAGGTTTTTGTCTTTTGGGGTTTGCTAAGTTAGGGAAAGCAGAACTGCAAAGTTTTCAAAGACAGTTAGTGGCAAACTAAGCATGCTTTCCTAAAAACTGACTGTTGTGTCTTTTTTCTTTATAGCATAACAACACCTGGCAAGACAGAATCGGCGAAGGGTCCAGTCTGCTAAACAAAGACAGAGGCTGGCATAGATCTCGGCAGAGGACTTGCTAAAGGTAAATAGTCTTAATTTTTTTCTTCCCCCCTCCCCCCCATGTTAGGTACTTGTAGTTTGGGGTGTGCTAAGTTAGTCAAAGTGGAAGAGAAAAAGGTTCAGGGACAGTTAGGAACAAACAAAGCATGCTTTCCTAAAAACTGACTTGTGTCTTTTTCCTTTTTAGCATACCAACCCCTGGCAAGATGTAATCATCGAAGGGTCCAGTCTGCTAAACAAAGACAGAGGCTGGCATAGAGCTCGGAGGAGGACTTGCCAAGAGTAAATAGTCTTATTTTTTTTCTTTTTCTCCCCCCCCCCCCTTCCCCCAAGTTAGTTTTTTTGTCTTTTGGGTTGTGCTAAGTTAGGGAAAGTAGAAGAGAAAAAGGTTCCGGGACAATTAGAAATAAACAAAGCATGCTTTCCTAAAAGCTGACTTGTGTCTTTTTCCTTTTTAGCATACCAACCCATGGCAAGACGTAATCATTGAAGGGGCCAGTCTGCTAAACAAAGACAGAGGCTGGCATAGAGCTCGGCAGAGGACTTGCTAAGGGTAAATAGTCTTAATTTTTTCTTTTTCTTCCCCCCCAAAAGATAGGTTTTTGTCTTTTGGGGTGTGCTAAGTTAGGGAAAGCAGAACAGCAAATGTTTCAGAGACAGTTAGTAGCAAACAAAGCATGCTTTCCTAAAAACTGACTGTTGTGTCTTTTTCTTTATAGCTTACCGACACCTGGCAAGACAGAATCGGCGAAGGGTCCAGTCTGCTAAACAAAGATAGAGGCTTTTTCTCCCCCCCCCCCCCAAAAAAAAAGATAGGTTTTTGTCTTCTGGGGTGTGCTAAATTAGGGAAAGCAGAAGAGCAAAGGTTTCAGAGACAGTTAGTAGCAAACAAAGCATGCTTTCCTAAAAACTGACTGTTGTGTCTTTTTCTTTATAGCTTACCGACACCTGGCAAGACAGAATCGGCGAAGGGTCCAGTCTGCTAAACAAAGACAGGGGCTTTTTCTCCCCCCCCCCCCCCCAAAAGATAGGTTTTTGTCTTCTGGGGTGTGCTAAATTAGGGAAAGCAGAACAACAAAGGTTTCAGAGACAGTTAGTAGCAAACACAGCATGCTTTCCTAAAAACTGACTGTTGTGTCTTTTTTCTTTATAGCATACCGACACCTGGCAAGACAGAATCGACGAAGGGTCCAGTCTGCTAAACAAAGACAGAGGTTGGCATAGAGCTTGGCAGAGGACTTGCTAAGGGTAAATAGTCTTAATTTTTTCTTCCACCCCCCCCAAGTTAGGTTCTTGTATTTTAGGGTGTGCTAAGTTAGTGAAAGTAGAAGAGAAAAAGGATCAGGTACAGTTAGGCACAAAGCATGCTTTCCTAAAAACGGACTTGTGTCTTTTTCCTTTTTAGCATACCAACCCCTGGCAAGATGTAATCATCGAAGGGTCCAGTCTGCTAATCAAAGACAGAGGCTGGCATAGAACTCGGAGGAGGACTTGCCAAGGGTAAATAGTATTATTTTTTTCTCCCCCCCCCCCCAAGTTAGTTTTTTTGTCTTTTGGGTTGTGCTAAGTTAGGGAAAGTAGAAGAGAAAAAGGTTCAGGGACAATTAGAAATAAACAAAGCATGCTTTCCTAAAAACTGACTTGTGTCTTTTTCCTTTTTAGCATACCAACCCATGGCAAGACGTAATCATTGAAGGGGCCAGTCTGCTAAACAAAGACAGAGGCTGGCATAGAGCTCGGCAGAGGACTTGCTAAGGGTAAATAGTCTTAATTTTTTCTTTTTCTTCCCCCCCAAAAGATAGGTTTTTGTCTTTTGGGGTGTGCTAAATTAGGGAAAGCAGAAGAGCAAAGGTTTCAGAGACAGTTAGTAGCAAACAAAGCATGCTTTCCTAAAAACTGACTGTTGTGTCTTTTTCTTTATAGCTTACCGACACCTGGCAAGACAGAATCGGCGAAGGGTCCAGTCTGCTAAACAAAGACAGAGGCTTTTTCTCCCCCCCCCCCCAAAAAAAAAAGATAGGTTTTTGTCTTCTGGGGTGTGCTAAATTAGGGAAAGCAGAAGAGCAAAGGTTTCAGAGACAGTTAGTAGCAAACAAAGCATGCTTTCCTAAAAACTGACTGTTGTGTCTTTTTCTTTATAGCTTACCGACACCTGGCAAGACAGAATCGGCGAAGGGTCCAGTCTGCTAAACAAAGACAGAGGCTTTTTCTCCCCCCCCCCCACCCCCCAAAAGATAGGTTTTTGTCTTCTGGGGTGTGCTAAATTAGGGAAAGCAGAACAACAAAGGTTTCAGAGACAGTTAGTAGCAAACAAAGCATGCTTTCCTAAAAACTGACTGTTGTGTCTATTTTTCTTTATAGCATACCGACACCTGGCAAGACAGAATCGGCGAAGGGTCCAGTCTGCTAAACAAAGACAGAGGTTGGCATAGAGCTTGGCGGAGGACTTGCTATGGGTAAATAATCTTAATTTTTTCTTTCCCCCCTTCCAAAATTAGGTTTTTGTCTTTTGGGGTTTGCTAAGTTAGGGAAAGCAGAACTGCAAAGTTTTCAAGTACAGTTAGTGGCAAACAAAGTATGCTTTCCTAAAAACTGACTGTTGTGTCTTTTTTTCTTTATAGCATACCGACACCTGGCAAGACAGAATCGGCGAAGGGTCCAGTCTGCTAAACAATGACAGAGGCTGGCATAGATCTCGGCAGAGGACTTGCTAAAGGTAAATAGTCTTAATTTTTTTCTTCCCCCCTCCCCCCCATGTTAGGTACTTGTAGTTTGGGGTGTGCTAAGTTAGTGAAAGTAGAAGAGAAAAAGGTTCAGGGACAGTTAGGAACAAACAAAGCATGCTTTCCTAAAAACTGACCTGTGTCTTTTTCCTTTTTAGCATACCAACCCCTGGCAAGATGTAATCATCGAAGGGTCCAGTCTGCTAAACAAAGACAGAGGCTGGCATAGAGCTCGGAGGAGGACTAGCCAAGGGTAAATAGTCTTAATTTTTTCTTTTTCTTTTCCCCCCCAAGTTAGTTTTTTGTCTTTTGGGTTGTGCTAAGTTAGGGAAAGTAGAAGAGAAAAAGGTTCAGGGACAATTAGAAATAAACAAAGCATGCTTTCCTAAAAACTGACTTGTGTCTTTTTCCTTTTTAGCATACCAACCCATGGCAAGACGTAATCATTGAAGGGTCCAGTCTGCTAAACAAAGACAGAGGCTGGCATAGAGCTCGGAGGAGGACTTGCCAAGGGTAAATAGTCTTAATTTTTTCTTTTTCTTCCCCCCCAAAAGATAGGTTTTTGTCTTTTGGGTTGTGCTAAGTTAGGGAAAGCAGAACAGCAAATGTTTCAGAGACAGTTAGTAGCAAACAAAGCATGCTTTCCTAAAAACTGACTGTTGTGTCTTTTTTTCTTTATAGCATACCGACACCTGGCAAGACAGAATCGGCGAAGGGTCCAGTCTGCTAAACAAAGACAGAGGCTGGCATAAATCTCGGCAGAGTACTTGCTAAAGGTAAATAGTCTTAATTTTTTTCTTCCCTCCTTCCTCCTTCATGTTAGGTACTTGTAGTTTGGGGTGTGCTAAGTTAGTGAAAGTAGAAGAGAAAAAGGTTCAGGGACAGTTAGGAACAAACAAAGCATGCTTTCCTAAAAACTGACTTGTGTCTTTTTCCTTTTTAGCATACCAACCCCTGGCAAGATGTAATCATCGAAGGGTCCAGTCTGCTAAACAAAGACAGAGGCTGGCATAGAGCTCGGAGGAGGACTAGCCAAGGGTAAATAGTCTTAATTTTTCTTTTTCTTTTCCCCCCCCCAAGATAGTTTTTTGTCTTTTGGGTTGTGCTAAGTTAGGGAAAGTAGAAGAGAAAAAGGTTCAGGGACAATTAGAAATAAACAAAGCATGCTTTCCTAAAAACTGACTTGTGTCTTTTTCCTTTTTAGCATACCAACCCATGGCAAGACGTAATCATTGAAGGGTCCAGTCTGCTAAACAAAGACAGAGGCTGGCATAGAGCTTGGCAGAGGACTTGCTAAGGGTAAATAGTCTTAATTTTTTCATTTTCTTCCCCCCCAAAAGATAGGTTTTTGTCTTTTGGGGTGTGCTAAGTTAGCGAAAGCAGAACAGCAAATGTTTCAGAGACAGTTAACAGCAAACAAAGCATGCTTTCCTAAAAACTGACTGTTGTGTCTTTTTCTTTATAGCTTAACGACACCTGGCAAGACAGAATCGGCGAAGGGTCCAGTCTGCTAAACAAAGACAGAGGCTCTTTCTTCCCCCCCCCCCCCCCCAAAAAAAAAAAAGATAGGTTTTTGTCTTTTGGGGTGTGCTAAATTAGGGAAAGCAGAACAACAAAGGTTTCAGAGACAGTTAGTAGCAAACACAGCATGCTTTCCTAAAAACTGACTGTTGTGTCTTTTTTCTTTATAGCATACCGACACCTGGCAAGACAGAATCGACGAAGGGTCCAGTCTGCTAAACAAAGACAGAGGTTGGCATAGAGCTTGGCAGAGGACTTGCTAAGGGTAAATAGTCTTAATTTTTTTCTTCCACCCCCCCCCCCCCCAAGTTAGGTTCTTGTATTTTAGGGTGTGCTAAGAAAGTGAAAGTAGAAGAGAAAAAGGTTCAGGTACAGTTAGGCACAAAGCATGCTTTCCTAAAAACGGACTTGTGTCTTTTTCCTTTTTAGCATACCAACCCCTGGCAAGATGTAATCAACGAAGGGTCGAGTCTGCTAAACAAAGACAGAGGCTGGCATAGAACTCGGAGGAGGACTTGCCAAGGGTAAATAGTCTTAATTTTTTTCTCCCCCCCCCCCCCCCACTCCCCCAAGTTAGTTTTTTTGTCTTTTGGGTTGTGCTAAGTTAGGGAAAGTAGAAGAGAAAAAGATTCAGGGACAATTAGAAATAAACAAAGCATGCTTTCCTAAAAACTGACTTGTGTCTTTATCCTTTTTAGCATACCAACCCATGGCAAGACGTAATCATTGAAGGGGCCAGTCTGCTAAACAAAGACAGAGGCTGGCATAGAGCTCGGCAGAGGACTTGCTAAGGGTAAATAGTCTTAATTTTTTCTTTTTCTTCCCCCCCAAAAGATAGGTTTTTGTCTTTTGGGGTGTGCTAAGTTAGGGAAAGCAGAAGAGCAAAGGTTTCAGAGACAGTTAGTAGCAAACAAAGCATGCTTTCCTAAAAACTGACTGTTGTGTCTTTTTCTTTATTGCTTACCGACACCTGGCAAGACAGAATCGGCGAAGGGTCCAGTCTGCTAAACAAATACAGAGGCTTTTTCTCCCCCCCCCCCCCAAAAGATAGGTTTTTGTCTTTTGGGGTGTGCTAAATTAGGGAAAGCAGAACAACAAAGGTTTCAGAGACAGTTAGTAGCAAACACAGCATGCTTTCCTAAAAACTGACTGTTGTGTCTTTTTTTCTTTATAGCATACCGACACCTGGCAAGACAGAATCGGCGAAGGGTCCAGTCTGCTAAACAAGGACAGAGGTTGGCATAGAGCTTGGCGGAGGACTTGCTAAGGGTAAATAATCTTAATTTTTTCTTTCCCCCCCTTGCTAAGTTAGGTTTTTGTCTTTTGGGGTTTGCTAAGTTAGGGAAAGCAGAACTGCAAAGTTTTCAAAGACAGTTAGTGGCAAACAAAGCATGCTTTCCTAAAAACTGACTGTTGTGTCTTTTTTCTTTATAGCATACCAACACCTGGCAAGACAGAATCGGCGAAGGGTCCAGTCTGCTAAACAAAGACAGAGGCTGGCATATATCTCGGCAGAGGACTTGCTAAAGGTAAATAGTCTTAATTTTTTTCTTCCCCCCTCCCCCCCATGTTAGGTACTTGTATTTTAGGGTGTGCTAAGTTAGTGAAAGTAGAAGAGAAAAAGGTTCAGGTACAGTTATGAACAAAGCATGCTTTCCTAAAAACTGACTTGTGTCTTTTTCCTTTTTAGCATACCAACCCCTGGCAAGATGTAATCATCAAAAGGTCCAGTCTGCTAAACAAAGACAGAGGCTGGCATAGAGCTCGGAGGAGGACTTGCCAAGGGTAAATAGTCTTAATTTTTTCTTTTTCTTTCCCCCCAAAAGATAGGTTTTTGTCTTTCGGGTTGTGCTAAGTTAGGGAAAGCAGAACAGCAAATGTTTCAGAGACAGTTAGTAGCAAACAAAGCATGCTTTCCTAAAAACTGACTGTTGTGTCTTTTTCTTTATAGCTTACCGACACCTGGCAAGACAGAATCGGCGAAGGGTCCAGTCTGCTAAACAATGACAGAGGCTTTTTCTCCCCCCCCCCCCCCAAAAGATAGGTTTTTGTCTTTTGGGGTGTGCTAAATTAGGGAAAACAGAACAACAAAGGTTTCAGAGACAGCTAGTAGCAAACAAAGCATGCTTTCCTAAAAACTGACTGTTGTGTCTTTTCTTCTTTATAGCATACCGACACCTGGCAAGACAGAATCGGCGAAGGGTCCAGTCTGCTAAACAAAGACAGAGGTTGGCATAGAGCTTGGCGGAGGACTTGCTATGGGTAAATAATCTTAATTTTTTCTTTCCCCCCTTCCTAAGTTAGGTTTTTGTCTTTTGAGGTTTGCTAAGTTAGGGAAAGCAGAACTGCAAAGTTTTCAAAGACAGTTAGTGGCAAACAAAGCATGCTTTCCTAAAAACTGACTGTTGTGTCTTTTTTCTTTATAGCATACCAACACCTGGCAAGACAGAATCGACGAAGGGTCCAGTCTGCTAAACAAAGACAGAGGCTGGCATAGAGCTCGGCAGAGGACTTGCTAAGGGTAAATAGTCTTCATTTTTTTCTCCCCCTCCCCCAAGTTAGGTTCTTGTATTTTAGGGTGTGCTAAGTTAGTGAAAGTAGAAGAGAAAAAGGTTCAGGTACAGTTAGGCACAAAGAATGCTTTCCTAAAAACGGACTTGTGTCTTTTTCCTTTTTAGCATACCAACCCCTGGCAAGATGTAATCATCGAAGGGTCCAGTCTGCTAAACAAAGACAGAGGCTGGCATAGAACTCGGAGGAGGACTTGCCAAGGGTAAATAGTATAAATTTTTTCTTCCCCCCCCCCCCCCAAGTTAGTTTTTTTGTATTTTGGGTTGTGCTAAGTTAGGGAAAGTAGAAGATAAAAAGGTTCAGGGACAATTAGAAATAAACAAAGCATGCTTTCCTAAAAACTGACTTGTGTCTTTTTCCTTTTTAGCATACCAACCCATGGCAAGACGTAATCATTGAAGGGGCCAGTCTGCTAAACAAAGACAGAGGCTGGCATAGAGCTCGGCAGAGGACTTGCTAAGGGTAAATAGTCTTAATTTTTTCTTTTTCTTCCCCCCCAAAAGATAGGTTTTTGTCTTTTGGGGTGTGCTAAGTTAGGGAAAGCAGAAGAGCAAAGGTTTCAGAGACAGTTAGTAGCAAACAAAGCATGCTTTCCTAAAAACTGACTGTTGTGTCTTTTTCTTTATAGCTTACCGACACCTGGCAAGACAGAATCGGCGAAGGGTCCAGTCTGCTAAACAAAGACAGAGGCTTTTTCTCCCCCCCCCCCCCCCCCAAAAGATAGGTTTTTGTCTTCTGGGGTGTGCTAAATTAGGGAAAGCAGAACAACAAAGGTTTCAGAGACAGTTAGTAGCAAACAAAGCATGCTTTCCTAAAAACTGACTGTTGTGTCTATTTTTCTTTATAGCATACCGACACCTGGCAAGACAGAATCGGCGAAGGGTCCAGTCTGCTAAACAAAGACAGAGGTTGGCATAGAGCTTGGCGGAGGACTTGCTATGGGTAAATAATCTTAATTTTTTCTTTCCCCCCTTCCAAAATTAGGTTTTTGTCTTTTGGGGTTTGCTAAGTTAGGGAAAGCAGAACTGCAAAGTTTTCAAGTACAGTTAGTGGCAAACAAAGTATGCTTTCCTAAAAACTGACTGTTGTGTCTTTTTTTCTTTATAGCATACCGACACCTGGCAAGACAGAATCGGCGAAGGGTCCAGTCTGCTAAACAAAGACAGAGGCTGGCATAGATCTCGGCAGAGGACTTGCTAAAGGTAAATAGTCTTAATTTTTTTCTTCCCCCCTCCCCCCCATGTTAGGTACTTGTAGTTTGGGGTGTGCTAAGTTAGTGAAAGTAGAAGAGAAAAAGGTTCAGGGACAGTTAGGAACAAACAAAGCATGCTTTCCTAAAAACTGATTTGTGTCTTTTTCCTTTTTAGCATACCAACCCCTGGCAAGATGTAATCATCGAAGGGTCCAGTCTGCTAAACAAAGACAGAGGCTGGCATAGAGCTCGGAGGAGGACTAGCCAAGGGTAAATAGTCTTCATTTTTTCTTTTTCTTTTCCCCCCCAAGTTAGTTTTTTGTCTTTTGGGTTGTGCTAAGTTAGGGAAAGTAGAAGAGAAAAAGGTTCAGGGACAATTAGAAATAAACAAAGCATGCTTTCCTAAAAACTGACTTGTGTCTTTTTCCTTTTTAGCATACCAACCCATGGCAAGACGTAATCATTGAAGGGTCCAGTCTGCTAAACAAAGACAGAGGCTGGCATAGAGCTCGGAGGAGGACTTGCCAAGGGTAAATAGTCTTAATTTTTTTCTTTTTCTTCCCCCCCAAAAGATAGGTTTTTGTCTTTTGGGGTGTGCTAAGTTAGGGAAAGCAGAAGAGCAAAGGTTTCAGAGACAGTTAGTAGCAAACACAGCATGCTTTCCTAAAAACTGACTGTTGTGTCTTTTTTCTTTATAGCATACCGACACCTGGCAAGACAGAATCGACGAAGGGTCCAGTCTGCTAAACAAAGACAGAGGTTGGCATAGAGCTTGGCAGAGGACTTGCTAAGGGTAAATAGTCTTAATTTTTTCTTCCACCCCCCCCAAGTTAGGTTCTTGTATTTTAGGGTGTGCTAAGTTAGTGAAAGTAGAAGAGAAAAAGGATCAGGTACAGTTAGGCACAAAGCATGCTTTCCTAAAAACGGACTTGTGTCTTTTTCCTTTTTAGCATACCAACCCCTGGCAAGATGTAATCATCGAAGGGTCCAGTCTGCTAATCAAAGACAGAGGCTGGCATAGAACTCGGAGGAGGACTTGCCAAGGGTAAATAGTATTATTTTTTTCTCCCCCCCCCCCCAAGTTAGTTTTTTTGTCTTTTGGGTTGTGCTAAGTTAGGGAAAGTAGAAGAGAAAAAGGTTCAGGGACAATTAGAAATAAACAAAGCATGCTTTCCTAAAAACTGACTTGTGTCTTTTTCCTTTTTAGCATACCAACCCATGGCAAGACGTAATCATTGAAGGGGCCAGTCTGCTAAACAAAGACAGAGGCTGGCATAGAGCTCGGCAGAGGACTTGCTAAGGGTAAATAGTCTTAATTTTTTCTTTTTCTTCCCCCCCCAAAAGATAGGTTTTTGTCTTTTGGGGTGTGCTAAATTAGGGAAAGCAGAAGAGCAAAGGTTTCAGAGACAGTTAGTAGCAAACAAAGCATGCTTTCCTAAAAACTGACTGTTGTGTCTTTTTCTTTATAGCTTACCGACACCTGGCAAGACAGAATCGGCGAAGGGTCCAGTCTGCTAAACAAAGACAGAGGCTTTTTCTCCCCCCCCCCCCAAAAAAAAAAGATAGGTTTTTGTCTTCTGGGGTGTGCTAAATTAGGGAAAGCAGAAGAGCAAAGGTTTCAGAGACAGTTAGTAGCAAACAAAGCATGCTTTCCTAAAAACTGACTGTTGTGTCTTTTTCTTTATAGCTTACCGACACCTGGCAAGACAGAATCGGCGAAGGGTCCAGTCTGCTAAACAAAGACAGAGGCTTTTTCTCCCCCCTCCCCCCCCCCCAAAAGATAGGTTTTTGTCTTCTGGGGTGTGCTAAATTAGGGAAAGCAGAACAACAAAGGTTTCAGAGACAGTTAGTAGCAAACAAAGCATGCTTTCCTAAAAACTGACTGTTGTGTCTATTTTTCTTTATAGCATACCGACACCTGGCAAGACAGAATCGGCGAAGGGTCCAGTCTGCTAAACAAAGACAGAGGTTGGCATAGAGCTTGGCGGAGGACTTGCTATGGGTAAATAATCTTAATTTTTTCTTTCCCCCCTTCCAAAATTAGGTTTTTGTCTTTTGGGGTTTGCTAAGTTAGGGAAAGCAGAACTGCAAAGTTTTCAAGTACAGTTAGTGGCAAACAAAGTATGCTTTCCTAAAAACTGACTGTTGTGTCTTTTTTTCTTTATAGCATACCGACACCTGGCAAGACAGAATCGGCGAAGGGTCCAGTCTGCTAAACAATGACAGAGGCTGGCATAGATCTCGGCAGAGGACTTGCTAAAGGTAAATAGTCTTAATTTTTTTCTTCCCCCCTCCCCCCCATGTTAGGTACTTGTAGTTTGGGGTGTGCTAAGTTAGTGAAAGTAGAAGAGAAAAAGGTTCAGGGACAGTTAGGAACAAACAAAGCATGCTTTCCTAAAAACTGACCTGTGTCTTTTTCCTTTTTAGCATACCAACCCCTGGCAAGATGTAATCATCGAAGGGTCCAGTCTGCTAAACAAAGACAGAGGCTGGCATAGAGCTCGGAGGAGGACTAGCCAAGGGTAAATAGTCTTAATTTTTTCTTTTTCTTTTCCCCCCCAAGTTAGTTTTTTGTCTTTTGGGTTGTGCTAAGTTAGGGAAAGTAGAAGAGAAAAAGGTTCAGGGACAATTAGAAATAAACAAAGCATGCTTTCCTAAAAACTGACTTGTGTCTTTTTCCTTTTTAGCATACCAACCCATGGCAAGACGTAATCATTGAAGGGTCCAGTCTGCTAAACAAAGACAGAGGCTGGCATAGAGCTCGGAGGAGGACTTGCCAAGGGTAAATAGTCTTAATTTTTTCTTTTTCTTCCCCCCCAAAAGATAGGTTTTTGTCTTTTGGGTTGTGCTAAGTTAGGGAAAGCAGAACAGCAAATGTTTCAGAGACAGTTAGTAGCAAACAAAGCATGCTTTCCTAAAAACTGACTGTTGTGTCTTTTTTTCTTTATAGCATACCGACACCTGGCAAGACAGAATCGGCGAAGGGTCCAGTCTGCTAAACAAAGACAGAGGCTGGCATAAATCTCGGCAGAGTACTTGCTAAAGGTAAATAGTCTTAATTTTTTTCTTCCCTCCTTCCTCCTTCATGTTAGGTACTTGTAGTTTGGGGTGTGCTAAGTTAGTGAAAGTAGAAGAGAAAAAGGTTCAGGGACAGTTAGGAACAAACAAAGCATGCTTTCCTAAAAACTGACTTGTGTCTTTTTCCTTTTTAGCATACCAACCCCTGGCAAGATGTAATCATCGAAGGGTCCAGTCTGCTAAACAAAGACAGAGGCTGGCATAGAGCTCGGAGGAGGACTAGCCAAGGGTAAATAGTCTTAATTTTTCTTTTTCTTTCCCCCCCCCCAAGATAGTTTTTTGTCTTTTGGGTTGTGCTAAGTTAGGGAAAGTAGAAGAGAAAAAGGTTCAGGGACAATTAGAAATAAACAAAGCATGCTTTCCTAAAAACTGACTTGTGTCTTTTTCCTTTTTAGCATACCAACCCATGGCAAGACGTAATCATTGAAGGGTCCAGTCTGCTAAACAAAGACAGAGGCTGGCATAGAGCTTGGCAGAGGACTTGCTAAGGGTAAATAGTCTTAATTTTTTCATTTTCTTCCCCCCCAAAAGATAGGTTTTTGTCTTTTGGGGTGTGCTAAGTTAGCGAAAGCAGAACAGCAAATGTTTCAGAGACAGTTAACAGCAAACAAAGCATGCTTTCCTAAAAACTGACTGTTGTGTCTTTTTCTTTATAGCTTAACGACACCTGGCAAGACAGAATCGGCGAAGGGTCCAGTCTGCTAAACAAAGACAGAGGCTCTTTCTTCCCCCCCCCCCCCCCCAAAAAAAAAAAAAGATAGGTTTTTGTCTTTTGGGGTGTGCTAAATTAGGGAAAGCAGAACAACAAAGGTTTCAGAGACAGTTAGTAGCAAACACAGCATGCTTTCCTAAAAACTGACTGTTGTGTCTTTTTTCTTTATAGCATACCGACACCTGGCAAGACAGAATCGACGAAGGGTCCAGTCTGCTAAACAAAGACAGAGGTTGGCATAGAGCTTGGCAGAGGACTTGCTAAGGGTAAATAGTCTTAATTTTTTTCTTCCACCCCCCCCCCCCCAAGTTAGGTTCTTGTATTTTAGGGTGTGCTAAGAAAGTGAAAGTAGAAGAGAAAAAGGTTCAGGTACAGTTAGGCACAAAGCATGCTTTCCTAAAAACGGACTTGTGTCTTTTTCCTTTTTAGCATACCAACCCCTGGCAAGATGTAATCAACGAAGGGTCGAGTCTGCTAAACAAAGACAGAGGCTGGCATAGAACTCGGAGGAGGACTTGCCAAGGGTAAATAGTCTTAATTTTTTTCTCCCCCCCCCCCCCCCCCCACTCCCCCAAGTTAGTTTTTTTGTCTTTTGGGTTGTGCTAAGTTAGGGAAAGTAGAAGAGAAAAAGATTCAGGGACAATTAGAAATAAACAAAGCATGCTTTCCTAAAAACTAACTTGTGTCTTTTTCCTTTTTAGCATACCAACCCATGGCAAGACGTAATCATTGAAGGGGCCAGTCTGCTAAACAAAGACAGAGGCTGGCATACAGCTCGGCAGAGGACTTGCTAAGGGTAAATAGTCTTAATTTTTTCTTTTTCTTCCCCCCCAAAAGATAGGTTTTTGTCTTTTGGGGTGTGCTAAGTTAGGGAAAGCAGAAGAGCAAAGGTTTCAGAGACAGTTAGTAGCAAACAAAGCATGCTTTCCTAAAAACTGACTGTTGTGTCTTTTTCTTTATTGCTTACCGACACCTGGCAAGACAGAATCGGCGAAGGGTCCAGTCTGCTAAACAAATACAGAGGCTTTTTCTCCCCCCCCCCCCCCAAAAGATAGGTTTTTGTCTTTTGGGGTGTGCTAAATTAGGGAAAGCAGAACAACAAAGGTTTCAGAGACAGTTAGTAGCAAACACAGCATGCTTTCCTAAAAACTGACTGTTGTGTCTTTTTTTCTTTATAGCATACCGACACCTGGCAAGACAGAATCGGCGAAGGGTCCAGTCTGCTAAACAAGGACAGAGGTTGGCATAGAGCTTGGCGGAGGACTTGCTAAGGGTAAATAATCTTAATTTTTTCTTTCCCCCCCTTGCTAAGTTAGGTTTTTGTCTTTTGGGGTTTGCTAAGTTAGGGAAAGCAGAACTGCAAAGTTTTCAAAGACAGTTAGTGGCAAACAAAGCATGCTTTCCTAAAAACTGACTGTTGTGTCTTTTTTCTTTATAGCATACCAACACCTGGCAAGACAGAATCGGCGAAGGGTCCAGTCTGCTAAACAAAGACAGAGGCTGGCATATATCTCGGCAGAGGACTTGCTAAAGGTAAATAGTCTTAATTTTTTTCTTCCCCCCTCCCCCCCATGTTAGGTACTTGTATTTTAGGGTGTGCTAAGTTAGTGAAAGTAGAAGAGAAAAAGGTTCAGGTACAGTTATGAACAAAGCATGCTTTCCTAAAAACTGACTTGTGTCTTTTTCCTTTTTAGCATACCAACCCCTGGCAAGATGTAATCATCAAAAGGTCCAGTCTGCTAAACAAAGACAGAGGCTGGCATAGAGCTCGGAGGAGGACTTGCCAAGGGTAAATAGTCTTAATTTTTTCTTTTTCTTTCCCCCCAAAAGATAGGTTTTTGTCTTTCGGGTTGTGCTAAGTTAGGGAAAGCAGAACAGCAAATGTTTCAGAGACAGTTAGTAGCAAACAAAGCATGCTTTCCTAAAAACTGACTGTTGTGTCTTTTTCTTTATAGCTTACCGACACCTGGCAAGACAGAATCGGCGAAGGGTCCAGTCTGCTAAACAATGACAGAGGCTTTTTCTCCCCCCCCCCCAAAAGATAGGTTTTTGTCTTTTGGGGTGTGCTAAATTAGGGAAAACAGAACAACAAAGGTTTCAGAGACAGCTAGTAGCAAACAAAGCATGCTTTCCTAAAAACTGACTGTTGTGTCTTTTCTTCTTTATAGCATACCGACACCTGGCAAGACAGAATCGGCGAAGGGTCCAGTCTGCTAAACAAAGACAGAGGTTGGCATAGAGCTTGGCGGAGGACTTGCTATGGGTAAATAATCTTAATTTTTTCTTTCCCCCCTTCCTAAGTTAGGTTTTTGTCTTTTGAGGTTTGCTAAGTTAGGGAAAGCAGAACTGCAAAGTTTTCAAAGACAGTTAGTGGCAAACAAAGCATGCTTTCCTAAAAACTGACTGTTGTGTCTTTTTTCTTTATAGCATACCAACACCTGGCAAGACAGAATCGACGAAGGGTCCAGTCTGCTAAACAAAGACAGAGGCTGGCATAGAGCTCGGCAGAGGACTTGCTAAGGGTAAATAGTCTTCATTTTTTTCTCCCCCTCCCCCAAGTTAGGTTCTTGTATTTTAGGGTGTGCTAAGTTAGTGAAAGTAGAAGAGAAAAAGGTTCAGGTACAGTTAGGCACAAAGCATGCTTTCCTAAAAACGGACTTGTGTCTTTTTCCTTTTTAGCATACCAACCCCTGGCAAGATGTAATCATCGAAGGGTCCAGTCTGCTAAACAAAGACAGAGGCTGGCATAGAACTCGGAGGAGGACTTGCCAAGGGTAAATAGTATACATTTTTTCTTCCCCCCCCCAAGTTAGTTTTTTTGTATTTTGGGTTGTGCTAAGTTAGGGAAAGTAGAAGATAAAAAGGTTCAGGGACAATTAGAAATAAACAAAGCATGCTTTCCTAAAAACTGACTTGTGTCTTTTTCCTTTTTAGCATACCAACCCATGGCAAGACGTAATCATTGAAGGGGCCAGTCTGCTAAACAAAGACAGAGGCTGGCATAGAGCTCGGCAGAGGACTTGCTAAGGGTAAATAGTCTTAATTTTTTCTTTTTCTTCCCCCCCAAAAGATAGGTTTTTGTCTTTTGGGGTGTGCTAAGTTAGGGAAAGCAGAAGAGCAAAGGTTTCAGAGACAGTTAGTAGCAAACAAAGCATGCTTTCCTAAAAACTGACTGTTGTGTCTTTTTCTTTATAGCTTACCGACACCTGGCAAGACAGAATCGGCGAAGGGTCCAGTCTGCTAAACAAAGACAGAGGCTTTTTCTCCCCCCCCCCCCCCCAAAAGATAGGTTTTTGTCTTCTGGGGTGTGCTAAATTAGGGAAAGCAGAACAACAAAGGTTTCAGAGACAGTTAGTAGCAAACAAAGCATGCTTTCCTAAAAACTGACTGTTGTGTCTATTTTTCTTTATAGCATACCGACACCTGGCAAGACAGAATCGGCGAAGGGTCCAGTCTGCTAAACAAAGACAGAGGTTGGCATAGAGCTTGGCGGAGGACTTGCTATGGGTAAATAATCTTAATTTTTTCTTTCCCCCCTTCCAAAATTAGGTTTTTGTCTTTTGGGGTTTGCTAAGTTAGGGAAAGCAGAACTGCAAAGTTTTCAAGTACAGTTAGTGGCAAACAAAGTATGCTTTCCTAAAAACTGACTGTTGTGTCTTTTTTTCTTTATAGCATACCGACACCTGGCAAGACAGAATCGGCGAAGGGTCCAGTCTGCTAAACAAAGACAGAGGCTGGCATAGATCTCGGCAGAGGACTTGCTAAAGGTAAATAGTCTTAATTTTTTTCTTCCCCCCTCCCCCCCATGTTAGGTACTTGTAGTTTGGGGTGTGCTAAGTTAGTGAAAGTAGAAGAGAAAAAGGTTCAGGGACAGTTAGGAACAAACAAAGCATGCTTTCCTAAAAACTGATTTGTGTCTTTTTCCTTTTTAGCATACCAACCCCTGGCAAGATGTAATCATCGAAGGGTCCAGTCTGCTAAACAAAGACAGAGGCTGGCATAGAGCTCGGAGGAGGACTAGCCAAGGGTAAATAGTCTTCATTTTTTCTTTTTCTTTTCCCCCCCAAGTTAGTTTTTTGTCTTTTGGGTTGTGCTAAGTTAGGGAAAGTAGAAGAGAAAAAGGTTCAGGGACAATTAGAAATAAACAAAGCATGCTTTCCTAAAAACTGACTTGTGTCTTTTTCCTTTTTAGCATACCAACCCATGGCAAGACGTAATCATTGAAGGGTCCAGTCTGCTAAACAAAGACAGAGGCTGGCATAGAGCTCGGAGGAGGACTTGCCAAGGGTAAATAGTCTTAATTTTTTTCTTTTTCTTCCCCCCCAAAAGATAGGTTTTTGTCTTTTGGGGTGTGCTAAGTTAGGGAAAGCAGAAGAGCAAAGGTTTCAGAGACAGTTAGTAGCAAACAAAGCATGCTTTCCTAAAAACTGACTGTTGTGTCTTTTTCTTTATAGCTTACCGACACCTGGCAAGACAGAATCGGCGAAGGGTCCAGTCTGCTAAACAATGACAGAGGCTTTTTCTCCCCCCCCCCCCCCCCAAAGATAGGTTTTTGTCTTTTGGGGTGTGCTAAATTAGGGAAAGCAGAACAACAAAGGTTTCAGAGACAGTTAGTAGCAAACACAGCATGCTTTCCTAAAAACTGACTGTTGTGTCTTTTTTTCTTTATAGCATACCGACACCTGGCAAGACAGAATCGGCGAAGGGTCCAGTCTGCTAAACAAAGACAGAGGTTGGCATAGAGCTTGGCGGAGGACTTGCTATGGGTAAATAATCTTAATTTTTTCTTTCCCCCCCTTCCTAAGTTAGGTTTTTGTCTTTTGGGGTTTGCTAAGTTCGGGAAAGCAGAACTGCAAAGTTTTCAAAGACAGTTAGTGGCAAACAAAGCATGCTTTCCTAAAAACTGACTGTTGTGTCTTTTTTCTTTATAGCATAACAACACCTGGCAAGACAGAATCGGCGAAGGGTCCAGTCTGCTAAACAAAGACAGAGGCTGGCATAGATCTCGGCAGAGGACTTGCTAAAGGTAAATAGTCTTAATTTTTTTCTTCCCCCCTCCCCCCCATGTTAGGTACTTGTAGTTTGGGGTGTGCTAAGTTAGTCAAAGTGGAAGAGAAAAAGGTTCAGGGACAGTTAGGAACAAACAAAGCATGCTTTCCTAAAAACTGACTTGTGTCTTTTTCCTTTTTAGCATACCAACCCCTGGCAAGATGTAATCATCGAAGGGTCCAGTCTGCTAAACAAAGACAGAGGCTGGCATGGAGCTCGGAGGAGGACTTGCCAAGAGTAAATAGTCTTATTTTTTTCTTTTTCTCCCCCCCCCCCCCCAAGTTAGTTTTTTTGTCTTTTGGGTTGTGCTAAGTTAGGGAAAGTAGAAGAGAAAAAGGTTCAGGAACAATTAGAAATAAACAAAGCATGCTTTCCTAAAAACTGACTTGTGTCTTTTTCCTTTTTAGCATACCAACCCATGGCAAGACGTAATCATTGAAGGGGCCAGTCTGCTAAACAAAGACAGAGGCTGGCATAGAGCTCGGCAGAGGACTTGCTAAGGGTAAATAGTCTTAATTTTTTCTTTTTCTTCCCCCCCAAAAGATAGGTTTTTGTCTTTTGGGGTGTGCTAAGTTAGGGAAAGCAGAAGAGCAAACGTTTCAGAGACAGTTAGTAGCAAACAAAGCATGCTTTCCTAAAAACTGACTGTTGTGTCTTTTTCTTTATAGCTTACCGACACCTGGCAAGACAGAATCGGCGAAGGGTACAGTCTGCTAAACAAAGACAGAGGCTTTTTCTCCCCCCCCCCCCCAAAAGATAGGTTTTTGTCTTCTGGGGTGTGCTAAATTAGGGAAAGCAGAACAACAAAGGTTTCAGAGACAGTTAGTAGCAAACAAAGCATGCTTTCCTAAAAACTGACTGTTGTGTCTATTTTTCTTTATAGCATACCGACACCTGGCAAGACAGAATCGGCGAAGGGTCCAGTCTGCTAAACAAAGACAGAGGTTGGCATAGAGCTTGGCGGAGGACTTGCTATGGGTAAATAATCTTAATTTTTTCTTTCCCCCCTTCCAAAATTAGGTTTTTGTCTTTTGGGGTTTGCTAAGTTAGGGAAAGCAGAACTGCAAAGTTTTCAAGTACAGTTAGTGGCAAACAAAGTATGCTTTCCTAAAAACTGACTGTTGTGTCTTTTTTTCTTTATAGCATACCGACACCTGGCAAGACAGAATCGGCGAAGGGTCCAGTCTGCTAAACAAAGACAGAGGCTGGCATAGATCTCGGCAGAGGACTTGCTAAAGGTAAATAGTCTTAATTTTTTTCTTCCCCCCTCCCCCCCATGTTAGGTACTTGTAGTTTGGGGTGTGCTAAGTTAGTGAAAGTAGAAGAGAAAAAGGTTCAGGGACAGTTAGGAACAAACAAAGCATGCTTTCCTAAAAACTGACTTGTGTCTTTTTCCTTTTTAGCATACCAACCCCTGGCAAGATGTAATCATCGAAGGGTCCAGTCTGCTAAACAAAGACAGAGGCTGGCATAGAGCTCGGAGGAGGACTAGCCAAGGGTAAATAGTCTTCATTTTTTCTTTTTCTTTTCCCCCCCAAGTTAGTTTTTTGTCTTTTGGGTTGTGCTAAGTTAGGGAAAGTAGAAGAGAAAAAGGTTCAGGGACAATTAGAAATAAACAAAGCATGCTTTCCTAAAAACTGACTTGTGTCTTTTTCCTTTTTAGCATACCAACCCATGGCAAGACGTAATCATTGAAGGGTCCAGTCTGCTAAACAAAGACAGAGGCTGGCATAGAGCTCGGCAGAGGACTTGCTAAGGGTAAATAGTCTTAATTTTTTCTTTTTCTTCCCCCCCAAAAGATAGGTTTTTGTCTTTTGGAGTGTGCTAAGTTAGGGAAAGCAGAACAGCAAATGTTTCAGAGACAGTTAGTAGCAAACAAAGCATGCTTTCCTAAAAACTGACTGTTGTGTCTTTTTCTTTATAGCTTACCGACACCTGGCAAGACAGAATCGGCGAAGGGTCCAGTCTGCTAAACAAAGACAGAGGCTTTTTCTCCCCCCCCCCCCAAAAGATAGGTTTTTGTCTTTTGGGGTGTGCTAAATTAGGGAAAGCAGAACAACAAAGGTTTCAGAGACAGTTAGTAGCAAACACAGCATGCTTTCCTAAAAACTGACTGTTGTGTCTTTTTTTCTTTATAGCATACCGACACCTGGCAAGACAGAATCGGCGAAGGGTCCAGTCTGCTAAACAAAGACAGAGGTTGGCATAGAGCTTGGCGGAGGACTTGCTATGGGTAAATAATCTTAATTTTTTCTTTCCCCCCCTTCCTAAGTTAGGTTTTTGTCTTTTGGGGTTTGCTAAGTTAGGGAAAGCAGAACTGCAAAGTTTTCAAAGACAGTTAGTGGCAAACAAAGCATGCTTTCCTAAAAACTGACTGTTGTGTCTTTTTTCTTTATAGCATACCAACACCTGGCAAGACAGAATCGGCGAAGGGTCCAGTCTGCTAAACAAAGACAGAGGCTGGCATAGATCTCGGCAGAGGACTTGCTAAAGGTAAATAGTCTTAATTTTTTTCTTCCCCCCTCCCCCCCATGTTAGGTACTTGTATTTTAGGGTGTGTTAAGTTAGTGAAAGTAGAAGAGAATAAGGTTCAGGTACAGTTAGGAACAAAGCATGCTTTCCTAAAAACCGACTTGTGTCTTTTTCCTTTTTAGCATACCAACCCCTGGCAAGATGTAATCATCAAAGGGTCCAGTCTGCTAAACAAAGACAGAGGCTGGCATAGAGCTCGGAGGAGGACTTGCCAAGGGTAAATAGTCTTAATTTTTTCTTTTTCTTCCCCCCCAAAAGATAGGTTTTTGTCTTTTGGGGTGTGCTAAGTTAGGGAAAGCAGAACAGCAAATGTTTCAGAGACAGTTAGTAGCAAACAAAGCATGCTTTCCTAAAAACTGACTGTTGTGTCTTTTTTTCTTTATAGCATACCGACACCTGGCAAGACAGAATCGGCGAAGGGTCCAGTCTGCTAAACAAAAACAGAGGTTGGCATAGAGCTTGGCGGAGGACTTGCTATGGGTAAATAATCTTAATTTTTTCTTTCCCCCCTTCCTAAGTTATGTTTTTGTCTTTTGGGGTTTGCTAAGTTAGGGAAAGCAGAACTGCAAAGTTTTCAAAGACCGTTAGTGGCAAACAAAGCATGCTTTCCTAAAAACTGACTGTTGTGTCTTTTTTCTTTATAGCATACCAACACCTGGCAAGACAGAATCGATGAAGGGTCCAGTCTGCTAAACAAAGACAGGGGCTGGCATAGAGCTCGGCAGAGGACTTGCTAAGGGTAAATAGTCTTAATTTTTTTCTTCCACCCCCCTCCCAAGTTAGGTTCTTGTATTTTAGGGTGTGCTAAGTTAGTGAAAGTAGAAGAGAAAAAGGTTCAGGTACAGTTAGGCACAAAGCATGCTTTCCTAAAAACTGACTTGTGTCTTTTTCCTTTTTAGCATACCAACCCCTGGCAAGATGTAATCATCGAAGGGTCCAGTCTGCTAAACAAAGACAGAGGCTGGCATAGAACTCGGAGGAGGACTTGCCAAGGGTAAATAGTATTAATTTTTTCTTTTCCCCCCCAAGTTAGTTTTTTTGTCTTTTGGGTTGTGCTAAGTTAGGGAAAGTAGAAGAGAAAAAGGTTCAGGGACAATTAGAAATAAACAAAGCATGCTTTCCTAAAAACTGACTTGTGTCTTTTTCCTTTTTAGCATACCAACCCATGGCAAGACGTAATCATTGAAGGGGCCAGTCTGCTAAACAAAGACAGAGGCTGGCATAGAGCTCGGCAGAGGACTTGCTAAGGGTAAATAGTCTTAATTTTTTCTTCCCCCCCCCCCCCCCCCCAAAAGATAGGTTTTTGTCTTTTGGGGTGTGCTAAGTTAGGGAAAGCAGAAGAGCAAAGGTTTCAGAGACAGTTAGTAGCAAACAAAGCATGCTTTCCTAAAAACTGACTGTTGTGTCTATTTTTCTTTATAGCATACCGACACCTGGCAAGACAGAATCGCGAAGGATCCAGTCTGCTAAACAAAGACAGAGGTTGGCATAGAGCTTGGCGGAGGACTTGCTATGGGTAAATAATCTTATTTTTTTCTTTCCCCCCTTCCTAAGTTAGGTTTTTGTCTTTTGGGGTTTGCTAAGTTAGGGAAAGCAGAACTGCAAAGTTTTCAAGTACAGTTAGTGGCAAACAAAGTATGCTTTCCTAAAAACTGACTGTTGTGTCTTTTTTTCTTTATAGCATACCGACACCTGGCAAGACAGAATCGGCGAAGGATCCAGTCTGCTAAACAAAGACAGAGGCTGGCATAGATCTCGACAGAGGACTTGCTAAAGGTAAATAGTCTTAATTTTTTTCTTCCCCCCTCCCCCCCATGTTAGGTACTTGTAGTTTGGGGTGTGCTAAGTTTGTCAAAGTAGAAGAGAAAAAGGTTCAGGGACAGTTAGGAACAAACAAAGCATGCTTTCCTAAAAACTGACTTGTGTCTTTTTCCTTTTCAGCATACCAACCCCTGGCAAGATGTAATCATCGAAGGGTCCAGTCTGCTAAACAAAGACAGAGGCTGGCATAGAGCTCGGAGGAGGACTTGCCAAGAGTAAATAGTCTTAATTTTTTCTTTTTCTCCCCCCGACCCCCCCCCCCCCCCCAAGTTAGTTTTTTTGTCTTTTGGGTTGTGCTAAGTTAGGGAAAGTAGAAGAGAAAAAGGTTCAGGGACAATTAGAAATAAACAAAGCATGCTTTCCTAAAAACTGACTTGTGTCTTTTTCCTTTTTAGCATACCAACCCATGGCAAGACGTAATCATTGAAGGGGCCAGTCTGCTAAACAAAGACAGAGGCTGGCATAGAGCTCGGCAGAGGACTTGCTAAGGGTAAATAGTCTTAATTTTTTCTTTTTCTTCCCCCCGAAAAGATAGGTTTTTGTCTTTTGGGGTGTGCTAAGTTAGGGAAAGCAGAACAGCAAATGTTTCAGAGACAGTTAGTAGCAGACAAAGCATGCTTTCCTAAAAACTGACTGTTGTGTCTTTTTCTTTATAGCTTACCGACACCTGGCAAGACAGAATCGGCGAAGGGTCCAGTCTGCTAAACAAAGACAGAGGCTTTTTCTCCCCCCCCCCCCCAAAAAAAAAAGATAGGTTTTTGTCTTTTGGGGTGTGCTAAATTAGGGAAAGCAGAACAACAAAGGTTTCAGAGACAGTTAGTAGCAAACAAAGCATGCTTTCCTAAAAACTGACTGTTGTGTCTTTTTTTCTTTATAGCATACCGACACCTGGCAAGACAGAATCGGCGAAGGGTCCAGTCTGCTAAACAAAGACAGAGGTTGGCATAGAGCTTGGCGGAGGACTTGCTATGGGTAAATAATCTTAATTTTTTTCTTTCCCCCCCTTCCTAAGTTATGTTTTTGTCTTTTGGGGTTTGCTAAGTTAGGGAAAGCAGAACTGCAAAGTTTTCAAAGACAGTTAGTGGCAAACAAAGCATGCTTTCCTAAAAACTGACTGTTGTGTCTTTTTTCTTTATAGCATACCAACACCTGGCAAGACAGAATCGACGAAGGGTCCAGTCTGCTAAACAAAGACAGAGGCTGGCATAGAGCTCGACAGAGGACTTGCTAAGGGTAAATAGTCTTAATTTTTTTCTTCCACCCCCCCCAAGTTAGGTTCTTGTATTTTAGGGTGTGCTAAGTTAGTGAAAGTAGAAGAGAAAAAGGATCAGGTACAGTTAGGCACAAAGCATGCTTTCCTAAAAACGGACTTGTGTCTTTTTCCTTTTTAGCATACCAACCCCTGGCAAGATGTAATCATCGAAGGGTCCAGTCTGCTAATCAAAGACAGAGGCTGGCATAGAACTCGGAGGAGGACTTGCCAAGGGTAAATAGTATTAATTTTTTCTTTCCCCCCCCCAAGTTAGTTTTTTTGTCTTTTGGGTTGTGCTAAGTTATGGAAAGTAGAAGAGAAAAAGGTTCAGGGACAATTAGAAATAAACAAAGCATGCTTTCCTAAAAACTGACTTGTGTCTTTTTCCTTTTTAGCATACCAACCCATGGCAAGACGTAATCATTGAAGGGGCCAGTCTGCTAAACAAAGACAGAGGCTGGCATAGAGCTCGGCAGAGGACTTGCTAAGGGTAAATAGTCTTAATTTTTTCTTTTTCTTCCCCCCCAAAAGATAGGTTTTTGTCTTTTGGGGTGTGCTAAGTTAGGGAAAGCAGAAGAGCAAAGGTTTCAGAGACAGTTAGTAGCAAACAAAGCATGCTTTCCTAAAAACTGACTGTTGTGTCTTTTTCTTTATAGCTTACCGACACCTGGCAAGACAGAATCGGCGAAGGGTCCAGTCTGCTAAACAAAGACAGAGGCTGGCATAGAGCTCGGCAGAGGACTTGCTAAGGGTAAATAATCTTAATTTTTTTCTTCCCCCCCCCCCACCCAAGTTAGGTTCTTGTATTTTAGGGTGTGCTAAGTAAGTGAAAGTAGAAGAGAAAAAGGTTCAGGTACAGTTAGGAACAAACAAAGCATGCTTTCCTAAAAACTGACTTATGTCTTTTTCCTTTTTAGCATACCAACCCCTGGCAAGATGTAATCATCGAAGGGACCAGTCTGCTAAACAAAGACAGAGGCTGGCATAGAGCTCGGCAGAGGACTTGCTAAGGGTAAATAGTCTTATTTTTTTCTTTTTCTTTTCCCCCAAAAGATAGGTTTTTGTCTTTTGGGGTGTGCTAAGTTAGGGAAAGAAGAACAGCAAAGGTTTCAGAGACAGTTAGTAGCAAACAAAGCATGCTTTCCTAAAAACTGACTGTTGTGTCTTTTTATTTATAGCTTACCGACACCTGGCAAGACAGAATCGGCGAAGGGTCCAGTCTGCTAAACAAAGACAGAGGCTGGCATAGAGCTCGGCAGAGGACTTGCTATGGATAAATAGTCTTAATTTTTTTCTTCCCCCCTCCCCCCCATGTTAGGTTCTTGTAGTTTGGGGTGTGCTAAGTTAGTGAAAGTAGAAGAGAAAAAGGTTCACGGACAGTTAAGGACAAACAAAGCATGCTTTCCTAAAAACTCACTTGTGTCTTTTTCCTTTTTAGCATACCAACCCCTGGCAAGATGTAATCATCGAAGGGTCTTGTCTGCTAAACAAAGACAGAGGCTGGCATAGAGCTCAGAGGAGGACTTGCCAAGGGTAAATAGTCTTAATTTTTTCTTTTTCTTTTCCTCCCCAAGTTAGTTTTTTGTCTTTTGGGTTGTGCTAAGTTAGGGAAAGTAGAAGAGAAAAAGGTTCAGGGACAATTAGAAATAAACAAAGCATGCTTTCCTAAAAACTGACGTGTCTTTTTCCTTTTTAGCATACCAACCCATGGCAAGACGTAATCATTGAAGGGTCCAGTCTGCTAAACAAAGACAGAGGCTGGCATAGAGCTCGGCAGAGGACTTGCTAAGGGTAAATAGTCTTCATTTTTTTCTTTTTCTTCCCCCCCCAAAAGATAGGTTTTTGTCTTTTGGGGTGTGCTAAGTTAGGGAAAGCAGAACAGCAAAGGTTTCAGAGACAGTTAGTAGCAAACAAAGCATGCGTTCCTAAAAACTGACTGTTGTGTCTTTTTCTTTATAGCTTACCGACACCTGGCAAGACAGAATCGGCGAAGGGTCCAGTCTGCTAAACTCAGACAGAGGCTTTTTCTCCCCCCCCCAAAAGATAGGTTTTTGTCTTTTGGGGTGTGCTAAATTAGGGAAAGCAGAACAACAAAGGTTTCAGAGACAGTTAGTAGCAAACAAAGCATGCTTTCCTAAAAACTGACTGTTGTGTCTTTTTTTCTTTATAGCATACCGACACCTGGCAAGACAGAATCGGCGAAGGTTCCAGTCTGCTAAACAAAGACAGAGGTTGGCATAGAGCTTGGCGGAGCACTTGCTATGGGTAAATAATCTTAATTTTTTCTTTCCCCCCTTCCTAAGTTAGGTTTTTTTCTTTTGGGGTTTGCTAAGTTAGGGAAAGCAGAACTGCAAAGTTTTAAAGGACAGTTAGTGGCAAACAAAGCATGCTTTCCTAAAAACTGACTGTTGTGTCTTTTTTCTTTATATCATACCAACACCTGGCAAGACAGAATCTACGAAGGGTCCAGTCTGCAAAACAAAGACAGAGGCTGGTATAGAGCTCGGCAGAGGACTTGCTAAGGGTAAATAGTCTTAATTTTTTTCTTCCCCCCTCCCCCCCATGTTAGGTTCTTGTAGTTTGGGGTGTGCTAAGTTAGTGAAAGTAGAAGAGAAAAAGGTTCAGGGATAGTTAAGGACAAACAAAGCATGCTTTCCTAAAAACTCACTTGTGTCTTTTTCCTTTTTAGCATACCAACCCCTGGCAAGATGTAATCATCGAAGGGTCCAGTCTGCTAAACAAAGACAGAGGCTGACATAGAGCTCGGAGGAGGACTTGCCAAGGGTAAATAGTCTTAATTTTTTCTTTTTCTTTTCCTCCCCAAGTTAGTTTTTTGTCTTTTGGGTTGTGCTACGTTAGGGAAAGTAGAAGAGAAAAAGGTTCAGGGACAATTAGAAATAAACAAAGCATGCTTTCCTAAAAACTGACTTGTGTCTTTTTCCTTTTTAGCATACCAACCCATGGCAAGACGTAATCATTGAAGGGTCCAGTCTGCTAAACAAAGACAGAGGCTGGCATAGAGCTCGGCAGAGGACTTGCTAAGGGTAAATAGTCTTAATTTTTTCTTTTTCTTCCCCCCCAAAAGATAGGTTTTTGTCTTTTGGGGTGTGCTAAGTTAGGGAAAGCAGAACAGCAAAGGTTTCAGAGACAGTAGCAAACAAAGCATGCTTTCCTAAAAACTGACTGTTGTGTCTTTTTCTTTATAGCTTACCGACACCTGACAAGACAGAATCGGCGAAGGGTCCAGTCTGCTAAACAAAGATAGAGGCTTTTTCTCCCCCCCCCCAAAAAAAAAAGATAGGTTTTTGTCTTCTGGGGTGTGCTAAATTAGGGAAAGCAGAAGAGCAAAGGTTTCAGAGACAGTTAGTAGCAAACAAAGCATGCTTTCCTAAAAACTGACTGTTGTGTCTTTTTCTTTATAGCTTACCGACACCTGGCAAGACAGAATCGGCGAAGGGTCCAGTCTGCTAAACAAAGACAGGGGCTTTTTCTCCCCCCCCTCCCCCCAAAAGATAGGTTTTTGTCTTCTGGGGTGTGCTAAATTAGGGAAAGCAGAACAACAAAGGTTTCAGAGACAGTTAGTAGCAAACACAGAATGCTTTCCTAAAAACTGACTGTTGTGTCTTTTTTCTTTATAGCATACCGACACCTGGCAAGACAGAATCGACGAAGGGTCCAGTCTGCTAAACAAAGACAGAGGTTGGCATAGAGCTTGGCAGAGGACTTGCTAAGGGTAAATAGTCTTAATTTTTTTCTTCCACCCCCCCCAAGTTAGGTTCTTGTATTTTAGGGTGTGCTAAGTTAGTGAAAGTAGAAGAGAAAAAGGATCAGGTACAGTTAGGCACAAAGCATGCTTTCCTAAAAACGGACTTGTGTCTTTTTCCTTTTTAGCATACCAACCCCTGGCAAGATGTAATCATCGAAGGGTCCAGTCTGCTAATCAAAGACAGAGGCTGGCATAGAGCTCGGAGGAGGACTTGCCAAGGGTAAATAGTCTTAATTTTTTCTTTTTCTTCCCCCCCAAAAGATAGGTTTTTTTCTTTTGGGTTGTGCTAAGTTAGGGAAAGCAGAACAGCAAATGTTTCAGAGACAGTTAGTAGCAAACAAAGCATGCTTTCCTAAAAACTGACTGTTGTGTCTTTTTCTTTATAGCTTACCGACACCTGGCAAGACAGAATCGGCGAAGGGTCCAGTCTGCTAAACAATGACAGAGGCTTTCCCCCCCCCCCCCCCCAAAAGATAGGTTTTTGTCTTTTGGGGTGTGCTAAATTAGGGAAAACAGAACAACAAAGGTTTCAGAGACAGCTAGTAGCAAACAAAGCATGCTTTCCTAAAAACTGACTGTTGTGTCTTTTCTTCTTTATAGCATACCGACACCTGGCAAGACAGAATCGGCGAAGGGTCCAGTCTGCTAAACAAAGACAGAGGTTGGCATAGAGCTTGGCGGAGGACTTGCTATGGGTAAATAATCTTAATTTTTTCTTTCCCCCCTTCCTAAGTTAGGTTTTTGTCTTTTGAGGTTTGCTAAGTTAGGGAAAGCAGAACTGCAAAGTTTTCAAAGACAGTTAGTGGCAAACAAAGCATGCTTTCCTAAAAACTGACTGTTGTGTCTTTTTTCTTTATAGCATACCAACACCTGGCAAGACAGAATCGACGAAGGGTCCAGTCTGCTAAACAAAGACAGAGGCTGGCATAGAGCTCGGCAGAGGACTTGCTAAGGGTAAATAGTCTTAATTTTTTTCTCCCCCCCCCCCCCCAAGTTAGGTTCTTGTATTTTAGGGTGTGCTAAGTTAGTGAAAGTAGAAGAGAAAAAGGTTCAGGTACAGTTAGGCACAAAGCATGCTTTCCTAAAAACGGACTTGTGTCTTTTTCCTTTTTAGCATACCAACCCCTGGCAAGATGTAATCATCGAAGGGTCCAGTCTGCTAAACAAAGACAGAGGCTGGCATAGAACTCGGAGGAGGACTTGCCAAGGGTAAATAGTATAAATTTCTTCTTACCCCCCCCAAGTTAGTTTTTTTGTATTTTGGGTTGTGCTAAGTTAGGGAAAGTAGAAGAGAAAAAGGTTCAGGGACAATTAGAAATAAACAAAGCATGCTTTCCTAAAAACTGACTTGTGTCTTTTTCCTTTTTAGCATACCAACCCATGGCAAGACGTAATCATTGAAGGGGCCAGTCTGTTAAACAAAGACAGAGGCTGGCATAGAGCTCGGCAGAGGACTTGCTAAGGGTAAATAGTCTTAATTTTTTCTTTTTCTTCCCCCCCAAAAGATAGGTTTTTGTCTTTTGGGGTGTGCTAAGTTAGGGAAAGCAGAAGAGCAAAGGTTTCAGAGACAGTTAGTAGCAAACAAAGCATGCTTTCCTAAAAACTGACTGTTGTGTCTTTTTCTTTATAGCTTACCGACACCTGGCAAGACAGAATCGGCGAAGGGTCCAGTCTGCTAAACAAAGACAGAGGCTTTTTCTCCCCCCCCCCCCCCCCCCAAAAGATAGGTTTTTGTCTTCTGGGGTGTGCTAAATTAGGGAAAGCAGAACAACAAAGGTTTCAGAGACAGTTAGTAGCAAACAAAGCATGCTTTCCTAAAAACTGACTGTTGTGTCTATTTTTCTTTATAGCATACCGACACCTGGCAAGACAGAATCGGCGAAGGGTCCAGTCTGCTAAACAAAGACAGAGGTTGGCATAGAGCTTGGCGGAGGACTTGCTATGGGTAAATAATCTTAATTTTTTCTTTCCCCCCTTCCAAAATTAGGTTTTTGTCTTTTGGGGTTTGCTAAGTTAGGGAAAGCAGAACTGCAAAGTTTTCAAGTACAGTTAGTGGCAAACAAAGTATGCTTTCCTAAAAACTGACTGTTGTGTCTTTTTTTCTTTATAGCATACCGACACCTGGCAAGACAGAATCGGCGAAGGGTCCAGTCTGCTAAACAAAGACAGAGGCTGGCATAGATCTCGGCAGAGGACTTGCTAAAGGTAAATAGTCTTAATTTTTTTCTTCCCCCCTCCCCCCCATGTTAGGTACTTGTAGTTTGGGGTGTGCTAAGTTAGTGAAAGTAGAAGAGAAAAAGGTTCAGGGACAGTTAGGAACAAACAAAGCATGCTTTCCTAAAAACTGACTTGTGTCTTTTTCCTTTTTAGCATACCAACCCCTGGCAAGATGTAATCATCGAAGGGTCCAGTCTGCTAAACAAAGACAGAGGCTGGCATAGAGCTCGGAGGAGGACTAGCCAAGGGTAAATAGTCTTCATTTTTTCTTTTTCTTTTCACCCCCAAGTTAGTTTTTTGTCTTTTGGGTTGTGCTAAGTTAGGGAAAGTAGAAGAGAAAAAGGTTCAGGGACAATTAGAAATAAACAAAGCATGCTTTCCTAAAAACTGACTTGTGTCTTTTTCCTTTTTAGCATACCAACCCATGGCAAGACGTAATCATTGAAGGGTCCAGTCTGCTAAACAAAGACAGAGGCTGGCATAGAGCTCGGAGGAGGACTTGCCAAGGGTAAATAGTCTTAATTTTTTTCTTTTTCTTCCCCCCCAAAAGATAGGTTTTTGTCTTTTGGGTTGTGCTAAGTTAGGGAAAGCAGAACAGCAAATGTTTCAGAGGCAGTTAGTAGCAAACAAAGCATGCTTTCCTAAAAACTGACTGTTGTGTCTTTTTCTTTATAGCTTACCGACACCTGGCAAGACAGAATCGGCGAAGGGTCCAGTCTGCTAAACAATGACAGAGGCTTTTTCTCTCCCCCCCCCCCAAAGATAGGTTTTTGTCTTTTGAGGTGTGCTAAATTAGGGAAAGCAGAACAACAAAGGTTTCAGAGACAGTTAGTAGCAAACACAGCATGCTTTCCTAAAAACTGACTGTTGTGTCTTTTTTTCTTTATAGCATACCGACACCTGGCAAGACAGAATCGGCGAAGGGTCCAGTCTGCTAAACAAAGACAGAGGTTGGCATAGAGCTTGGCGGAGGACTTGCTATGGGTAAATAATCTTAATTTTTTCTTTCCCCCCCTTCCTAAGTTAGGTTTTTGTCTTTTGGGGTTTGCTAAGTTAGGGAAAGCAGAACTGCAAAGTTTTCAAAGACAGTTAGTGGCAAACAAAGCATGCTTTCCTAAAAACTGACTGTTGTGTCTTTTTTCTTTATAGCATAACAACACCTGGCAAGACAGAATCGGCGAAGGGTCCAGTCTGCTAAACAAAGACAGAGGCTGGCATAGATCTCGGCAGAGGACTTGCTAAAGGTAAATAGTCTTAATTTTTTTCTTCCCCCCTCCCCCCCATGTTAGGTACTTGTAGTTTGGGGCGTGCTAAGTTAGTCAAAGTGGAAGAGAAAAAGGTTCAGGGACAGTTAGGAACAAACAAAGCATGCTTTCCTAAAAACTGACTTGTGTCTTTTTCCTTTTTAGCATACCAACCCATGGCAAGACGTAATCATTGAAGGGGCCAGTCTGCTAAACAAAGACAGAGGCTGGCATAGAGCTCGGCAGAGGACTTGCTAAGGGTAAATAGTCTTAATTTTTTCTTTTTCTTCCCCCCCAAAAGATAGGTTTTTGTCTTTTGGGGTGTGCTAAGTTAGGGAAAGCAGAACAGCAAATGTTTCAGAGACAGTTAGTAGCAAACAAAGCATGCTTTCCTAAAAACTGACTGTTGTGTCTTTTTCTTTATAGCTTACCGACACCTGGCAAGACAGAATCGGCGAAGGGTCCAGTCTGCTAAACAAAGATAGAGGCTTTTTCTCCCCCCCCCCCAAAAAAAAAGATAGGTTTTTGTCTTCTGGGGTGTGCTAAATTAGGGAAAGCAGAAGAGCAAAGGTTTCAGAGACAGTTAGTAGCAAACAAAGCATGCTTTCCTAAAAACTGACTGTTGTGTCTTTTTCTTTATAGCTTACCGACACCTGGCAAGACAGAATCGGCGAAGGGTCCAGTCTGCTAAACAAAGACAGGGGCTTTTTCTTCCCCCCCCCCCCCCCAAAAGATAGGTTTTTGTCTTCTGGGGTGTGCTAAATTAGGGAAAGCAGAACAACAAAGGTTTCAGAGACAGTTAGTAGCAAACACAGCATGCTTTCCTAAAAACTGACTGTTGTGTCTTTTTTTCTTTATAGCATACCGACACCTGGCAAGACAGAATCGACGAAGGGTCCAGTCTGCTAAACAATGACAGAGGCTGGCATAGATCTCGGCAGAGGACTTGCTAAAGGTAAATAGTCTTAATTTTTTTCTTCCCCCCTCCCCCCCATGTTAGGTACTTGTAGTTTGGGGTGTGCTAAGTTAGTGAAAGTAGAAGAGAAAAAGGTTCAGGGACAGTTAGGAACAAACAAAGCATGCTTTCCTAAAAACTGACTTGTGTCTTTTTCCTTTTTAGCATACCAACCCCTGGCAAGATGTAATCATCGAAGGGTCCAGTCTGCTAAACAAAGACAGAGGCTGGCATAGAGCTCGGAGGAGGACTAGCCAAGGGTAAATAGTCTTAATTTTTTCTTTTTCTTTTCCCCCCCAAGTTAGTTTTTTGTCTTTTGGGTTGTGCTAAGTTAGGGAAAGTAGAAGAGAAAAAGGTTCAGGGACAATTAGAAATAAACAAAGCATGCTTTCCTAAAAACTGACTTGTGTCTTTTTCCTTTTTAGCATACCAACCCATGGCAAGACGTAATCATTGAAGGGTCCAGTCTGCTAAACAAAGACAGAGGCTGGCATAGAGCTCGGAGGAGGACTTGCCAAGGGTAAATAGTCTTAATTTTTTCTTTTTCTTCCCCCCCAAAAGATAGGTTTTTGTCTTTTGGGTTGTGCTAAGTTAGGGAAAGCAGAACAGCAAATGTTTCAGAGACAGTTAGTAGCAAACAAAGCATGCTTTCCTAAAAACTGACTGTTGTGTCTTTTTTTCTTTATAGCATACCGACACCTGGCAAGACAGAATCGGCGAAGGGTCCAGTCTGCTAAACAAAGACAGAGGCTGGCATAAATCTCGGCAGAGTACTTGCTAAAGGTAAATAGTCTTAATTTTTTTCTTCCCTCCTTCCTCCTTCATGTTAGGTACTTGTAGTTTGGGGTGTGCTAAGTTAGTGAAAGTAGAAGAGAAAAAGGTTCAGGGACAGTTAGGAACAAACAAAGCATGCTTTCCTAAAAACTGACTTGTGTCTTTTTCCTTTTTAGCATACCAACCCCTGGCAAGATGTAATCATCGAAGGGTCCAGTCTGCTAAACAAAGACAGAGGCTGGCATAGAGCTCGGAGGAGGACTAGCCAAGGGTAAATAGTCTTCATTTTTCTTTTTCTTTTCCCCCCCAAGATAGTTTTTTGTCTTTTGGGTTGTGCTAAGTTAGGGAAAGTAGAAGAGAAAAAGGTTCAGGGACAATTAGAAATAAACAAAGCATGCTTTCCTAAAAACTGACTTGTGTCTTTTTCCTTTTTAGCATACCAACCCATGGCAAGACGTAATCATTGAAGGGTCCAGTCTGCTAAACAAAGACAGAGGCTGGCATAGAGCTTGGCAGAGGACTTGCTAAGGGTAAATAGTCTTAATTTTTTCATTTTCTTCCCCCCCAAAAGATAGGTTTTTGTCTTTTGGGGTGTGCTAAGTTAGCGAAAGCAGAACAGCAAATGTTTCAGAGACAGTTAACAGCAAACAAAGCATGCTTTCCTAAAAACTGACTGTTGTGTCTTTTTCTTTATAGCTTAACGACACCTGGCAAGACAGAATCGGTGAAGGGTCCAGTCTGCTAAACAAAGACAGAGGCTCTTTCTTCCCCCCCCCCCCCAAAAAAAAAAAAAAGATAGGTTTTTGTCTTTTGGGGTGTGCTAAATTAGGGAAAGCAGAACAACAAAGGTTTCAGAGACAGTTAGTAGCAAACACAGCATGCTTTCCTAAAAACTGACTGTTGTGTCTTTTTTCTTTATAGCATACCGACACCTGGCAAGACAGAATCGACGAAGGGTCCAGTCTGCTAAACAAAGACAGAGGTTGGCATAGAGCTTGGCGGAGGACTTGCTATGGGTAAATAATAATAAACGGCATGCAAAGTATCCAATTGGGCATTAGAGGTGGTGATTTAGATAATGAACTTCTGAAATTGGAAACAAAACTGATATTCTTAATGGATAGTCAGCACCCATTGGGATTGAATGAATACAATAGTTATTTACCATTCTTATAATTCATTCACTGGCCAGCTCTTTTAGGAAGATTTAATAAATACATCCAGTCCCCAATAACCTCTTAAGAAACAGTATCTAAACTGAGACAATCACTAATCCTAAAAAGCTCTCAACAATAGTGAGATTTATCCTCATGACTTACTCTTACCTATTGAGAATGGGAAGAATAGAGAGGAAAAGAAAAAAAGAGAAAAAAAGAGGAAAGAGAAAAAAAGAAAAGAGAAAAAAAGAGAAAAAAAGATATACAGATCCCCAGGATTGAGTGAGATACTCACAAATTGAAAATAACCATGTAACACTGCCATGAAACAGTGAACCACAGGGCACACAGAACGAAAAAGTGGAAATGTGTGCCTATGGACATAGGTAGCTGTAACATGTACACAGACATATATTTACAAGTGTGAGTATTATATAGATCTGGAATAATGAATAATGAGAAGGGTGACAACAACTTTTTCCTATAGGGAAGATGTATTCAATCATAAATAGTTCCAACACGGAAACAATACTGCTAGGAGACTCAGAAAGTCAATACTTACCTTATGACCTGGACCTTGAGAACCTAGAGAAAAAGGAAAAATAGACATAAGAAGGGATATATGGGATAGATGGAGAAATCCGTATGATTAAGATCAATGGATAAGCATAATGATAGAGGATCATATTATAACACATACACAATCCTTATAATGGATCACAGTCACATCACATAAATGCAGTACATTCAGTACTGCACTGAAACTCTGCACAATAGATCACTCACATACCACTAGAATGGAGTACAGGCAGCACTGTACTGACTTTTAGCACAATATGATCATGAAGATATGATCATTATTGTCATTTTTCACCAAATATTTTTATTATTTATATAATTTTTAATATTTAATATTGTTTATTAGTCTTATTCAATAAGCACTGAAATCTTATTGTTCCACCAATTTAATTGCACAGGTACCCATACAAGCTCAAAAATGGGTCTTAATCGGTCACTGTTCACACATGTTTGGTCACCAATATTTGTTTTGTGGTTTAGTTTGGTTTTTTTTGGTTTTTCTTATTTGCACGTCACTCAATCCCACTTAAAGCTAGGTTTATTGTAAAACTATTAATAATTTAATTAATTCAACATAAATTAATGGGATACATAATAGCTTTTTCATACATAAGATAGTAGGTATAATCATACCATTACATTACAGATACAAGTAGAAGAGGCAGTATGTAATATGATCAAAGACAAGGGAACTTATCCTATTTAATATATGGTTCTAAACAGAGAAGGTGATCAAAAAACGGAATGCACGTTAGGGGACACACTTATAACATTGTATTCACTTCTAGTGAATAAAATGTATGCTACGTGATTGGTCGGGAGACACCACGTGATAAGATAGACTCCATCTAAAATCCCTACACATAGTAAATCCACTGCAAGTGTAAAAGTGAGTCACGTGATCGGGAACCCACAGTAGGAGACACAATTCTAACAGTGTCCATCCCTCTAGCAAACAGTATTTCAGGTCCTACGATAGGTCCAGGGACAACACGTGACTAGAGACATTTTGTCTGAGTCTCTACACACAGGAGCCGCGCCGCGATTGGATAAAGGAATCACGTGACCCTGAAATCGGGCCGTGATTGGAGCGGCGGTACTGTGATAATCCGGTTACCGGAGACATTCGGGTTAGCCCTGAAAAAACACTCTGTGAAACGCGCGTCGGCGGTTCACGCTGCACTAGAGTGGAAATAATGCATGCATGCTAATTATATGTGTATATGTCTGAGTGTGATTGTGTCAGCAGCAAAAGTAGACAGCTATTTAGAAATTCTATCATTAGAAGAGAGACATAGTGTCTAACATACTCCTATATAGACAGTGTATATAGAGGTGCCCGTGGTGTATTATATAATCCTAAAAGCCAATATAATATGATGGGGTATGTAACCACGGCTGTCTCTAGTTAATTGGCTGAAAGATGCAGATTGTATCTAGTAACCATTTCTATGTATATGTGTGGAACACAGTGTAAGCGGCAATATAATGAATATATGGTAATTAAACAACTGCCCTCCTACAAATATATCAAGCATCCAGCCATTAGTAGTAGTTCATAGTGGACTAAATATAACATCATAAGACACTATTTCATAGGAGTAGAAATCTGGAACTGTTTGTTGCTGAATAAGAAACCACTACTGCCCTCACACAAAACTCAGTGTCAGGCAGCTGTTCTAGATACATTGCAAACAATTATCTATTAATTAGAGGTGGAAGAGCAGGAGATTGATACACATTAACCATCAAATGTATCTATTAACCCGCAGACTCTTTATAGAAAAATCGCAACAAATCTGTTACTAAAATAACCAAGTCTCCAGAGAGAAATAAAAGAGTGGATTATTTTGGAAACAAATTTATGTGTCAATTCACTCACTCCATGTTAAAGCTGCATACATAGAGCAGTGGATCCCCTTGAATGAATTTCTCATAATAAAGTATTATTTCCCTGCAATAAAAGGGTGCAGTATATAGTGATACAACTAGTATTTCAGAGAATAATATACTCCCACTAAGTGGATACCATTTGAGTTGAGATTATAAGCTGTGATCACTGTAACAAAAGGTGGAATATACCAACAGTGAGACTCAGCATCTCTTCTCTATACTGACAGTGCTGACTACATAGATTGAGAGCACCAGTTGATAATATGGAATCTGAACTGATCACATAAGGTGATATTAAGGAGTAAGAAATAAACAATAAACTGCTGGAAACCTGAATTATACATATGCACCTTGCAGAGTCAAATCTGTTGATAAATGAGATAGGGGTTCACTAGCCAGCAGCTAATAAAATTCTAGAGTAGGTATACTGACACAGACACATTGAAAATTTCATACGTAATATTAAGTGGACTATTTTGGAAACAAATCTATGTGTCAACTCACTTACTCCATGTTAAAGCTGCATATATAGAGCAGTGGATCTCCTTGAATGAATTTCTCATAATAAAGTATTATTTTCCTGCAATAAAAGGGTGCAATATACAGTGATACTACCAGTATTTCAGAGAATAACATACTCCCACTAAGTGGATACCATTTGGGTTGAGAATATAAGCTGTGATTACTGTAACAAAAGGTGGAATATACCAACAGTGAGACTCAGCATCTCTTCTCTATACTGACAGTGCTGACTACATAGATTGAGAGCACCAGTTGATAATATGGAATCTGAACTGATCACATAAGGTGATATTAAGGAGTATGAAATAAACAATAAACTGCTGGAAACTTGAATTATACATAAGCACCTTGCAGAGTAAAATCTGTTGATAAATGAGATAGGGGTTCACTAGCCAGCAGCCAGTAAAATTCCAGAGCAGGTGTAGTGATACAGACACATTGAAAATTTCATATGTAATATTATATCTTACAATATACTGGAGAGTTTGGTAATTGATACAAAACAGAGACAGATTGCAATACGGATATTGATAAAAATATTTATTCACACAATATCAGGAAATACACAACAAATATATAGAGGTCATTGTACCCAATAAGTAAATAAAATAGCAGTGCATGACACTCAGAGTGCAGCGTGTGGTTTTAATTATCACATTTTGTCTTGTCATTACATGTTGGTTTTAATATTTCACAGTTACAGGTCTTTTTAGATAAACTGGAATAAAAGTTATATTTTAGGCAATTGTTTAATTGTTTTTGTGCGCCACTTGAGACCAATTCTTTTTTCTTTTTGGTATACAAGTTCTGCAAAGTTGGTAACACTACGGTGTGTGGCAGCACCCCCATAACCAATTCAAATCTATGAAACAGAAAATAATATGGGGTTTGTAGTAGTAAAAATATAAAAATAACATATAATACTATACTAGTGCAGTAGCTTTCCCACTCCCCTCTTCCTCAGAATAGTTCTGTCTTTGTTTAGCAGACTGGACCCTTCGATGATTACATCTTGCCAGGGGTTGGTATGCTAAAAAGGAAAAAGACATAAGTCAGTTTTTAGGAAAGCATGCTTTGTTTGTTCCTAACTGTCCCTGAACCTTTTTCTCTTCTACTTTCACTTACTTAGCACACCCCAAACTACAAGAACCTAACATGGGGGGAGGGGGGAAGAAAAAAATTAAGACTATTTACCCTTAGCAAGTCCTCTGCCGAGATCTATGCCAGCCTCTGTCTTTGTTTAGCAGACTGGACCCTTCGCCGATTCTGTCTTGCCAGGTGTCGGTATGCTATAAAGAAAAAAAGACACAACAGTCAGTTTTTAGGAAAGCATGCTTTGTTTGCCACTAACTGTCCTTGAAAACTGTGCAGTTCTGCTTTCTCTAACTTAGCAAACCCCAAAAGACAAAAACCTAATTTAGGAAGTGGGGAAAGAAAAAATTAAGATTATTTACCCATAGCAAGTCCTCCGCCAAGCTCTATGCCAACTTCTGTCTTTGTTTAGCAGACTGGACCCTTCGCCGATTCTGTCTTACCAGGTGTCGCTATGCTATAAAGAAAAATAGACACAACAGTCAGTTTTTAGGAAAGCACGCTTTGTTTGTTACTAACTGTCTCTGAAACCTTTGCTGTTCTGCTTTCCCTAACTTAGCACACCCCAAAAGACAAAAACCTATCTTTTTTTTTTTTTGGGGGGGGGGGGGAGAAAAAGCCTCTGTCTTTGTTTAGCAGACTGGACCCTTCGCCGATTCTGTCTTGCCAGGTGTCGGTATGCTATAAAGAAAAAGACACAACAGTCAGTTTTTAGGAAAGCATGCTTTGTCTGCTACTAACTGTCTCTGAAACCTTTGCTGTTCTGCTTTCCCTAACTTAGCACACCCCAAAAGACAAAAACCTATCTTTTGTGGGGGAAGAAAAAGAAAAAATAAAGACTATTTACCCTTAGCAAGTCCTCTGCCGAGCGCTATGCCAGCCTCTGTCTTTGTTTAGCAGACTGGACCCTTCAATGATTACGTCTTGCCATGGGTTGGTATGCTAAAAAGGAATAAGACACAAGTCAGTTTTTAGGAAAGCATGCTTTGTTCCTAACTGTCCCTGAACCTTTTTCTCTTCTACTTTCCCTAACTTAGCACAACCCAAAAGACAAAAAACTAACTTGGGGAGGAAAAAAAAAAAAATCAAGACTATTTACCCTTGGCAAGTCCTCCTCCGAGCTCTATGCCAGCCTCTGTCTTTGTTTAGCAGACTGGACCCTTCGATGATTACATCTTGCCAGGGGTTGGTATGCTTAAAAGGAAAAAGACACAAGTCAGTTTTTAGGAAAGCATGCTTTGTTTGGTCCTAACTGTGCCTGAACCTTTTTCTCTTCTACTTTAACTAACTTAGCACATCCCAAAATAGAAGAACCTAACTTGGGGGGGAAGAAAAAAATTAAGACTATTTACCCTTAGCAAGTCCTCTGCCGAGCTCTATGCCAGCCTCTGTCTTTGTTTAGCAGACTGGACCCTTCGATGATTACATCTTGCCAGGGGTTGGTATGCTAAAAAGGAAAAAGACACAAGTCAGTTTTTAGGAAAGCATGCTTTGTTTGTTCCTAACTGTGCCTGAACCTTTTTCTCTTCTACTTTAACTAACTTAGCACATCCCAAAATAGAAGAACCTAACTTGGGGGGGGAAGAAAAAAATTAAGACTATTTACCCTTAGCAAGTCCTCTGCTGATCTCTATGCCAGGCTCTGTCTTTGTTTAGCAGACTGGACCCTTCGATGATTACATCTTGCCAGGGGTTGGTATGCTAAAAAGGAAAAAGACACAAGTCAGTTTTTAGGAAAGCATGCTTTGTTTGTTCCTAACTGTACCTGAACCTTTTTCTCTTCTACTTTCACTTACTTAGCACACCCTAAAATACAAGAACCTAACTTGGGTGGGGGGGGGGAGAAAAAAATTAAGACTATTTACCCTTAGCAAGTCCTCTGCCGAGCTCTATGCCAGCCTCTGTCTTTGTTTAGCAGACTGGACCCTTCGCCGATTCTGTCTTGCCAGGTGTCGGTAAGCTATAAAGAAAAAGACACAACAGTCAGTTTTTAGGAAAGCATGCTTTGTTTGCTACTGTCTCTGAAACCTTTGCTGTTCTGCTTTCCCTAACTTAGCACACCCCAAAAGACAAAAACCTATCTTTTGGGGGGGAAGAAAAAGAAAAAATTAAGACTATTTACCCTTAGCAAGTCCTCTGCCGAGCTCTATGCCAGCCTCTGTCTTTGTTTAGCAGACTGGACCCTTCAATGATTACGTCTTGCCATGGGTTGGTATGCTAAAAAGGAAAAAGACACAAGTCAGTTTTTAGGAAAGCATGCTTTGTTTATTTCTAATTGTCCCTGAACCTTTTTCTCTTCTACTTTCCCTAACGTAGCACAACCCAAAAGACAAAAAACTAACTTGGGGAGGAAAAGAAAAAGAAAAAATTAAGACTATTTACCCTTGGCAAGTCCTCCTCCGAGCTCTATGTTCCTCCTCCGAGCTCTATGTCAGCCTCTGTCTTTGTTTAGCAGACTGGACCCTTCGATGATTACATCTTGCCTGGGGTTGGTATGCTAAAAAGGAAAAAGACACAAGTGAGTTTTTAGGAAAGCATGCTTTGTTTGTCCTTAACTATCCCTGAACCTTTTTCTCTTCTACTTTCACTAACTTAGCACACCCCAAACTACAAGAACCTAACATGGGGGGGAGGGGGGAAGAAAAAAATTAAGACTATTTACCCTTAGCAAGTCCTCTGCCGAGCTCTATACCAGCCTCAATCTTTGTTTAGCAGACTGGACCCTTCGTAGATTCTGTCTTGCCAGGTGTTGGTATGATATAAAGAAAAAAGACACAACAGTCAGTTTTTAGGAAAGCATGCTTTGTTTGCCACTAACTGTCCTTTAAAACTTTGCAGTTCTGCTTTCCCTAACTTAGCAAACCCCAATAGAAAAAAACCTAACTTAGGAAGGGGGGAAAGAAAAAATTAAGATTATTTACCCATAGCAAGTGCTCCGCCAAGCTCTATGCCAACCTCTGTCTTTGTTTAGCAGACTGGAACCTTCGCCGATTCTGTCTTGCCAGGTGTCGGTATGCTATAAAGAAAAAAAGACACAACAGTCAGTTTTTAGGAAAGCATGCTTTGTTTGCTACTAACTGTCTCTGAAACCTTTGTTGTTCTGCTTTCCCTAATTTAGCACACCCCAAAAGACAAAAACCTATCTTTTGGGGGAGGGGGGGGGGAGAAAAAGCCTCTGTCTGAGTTTAGCAGACTGGACCCTTCGCCGATTCTGTCTTGCCAGGTGTCGGTAAGCTATAAAGAAAAAGACACAACAGTCAGTTTTTAGGAACGCATGCTTTGTTTGCTACTAACTGTCTCTGAAACCTTTGCTGTTCTGCTTTCCCTAACTTAGCACACCCCAAAAGACAAAAACCTATCTTTTGGGGGGGGGAAGAAAAAGAAAAAATTAAGACTATTTACCCTTAGCAAGTCCTCTGCCGAGCTCTATGCCAGCCTCTGTCTTTGTTTAGCAGACTGGACCCTTCAATGATTACGTCTTGCCATGGGTTGGTATGCTAAAAAGGAAAAAGACACAAGTCAGTTTTTAGGAAAGCATGCTTTGTTTATTTCTAATTGTCCCTGAACCTTTTTCTCTTCTACTTTCCCTAACTTAGCACAACCCAAAAGACAAAAAACTAACTTGGGGAGGAAAAGAAAATGAAAAAATTAAGACTATTTACCCTTGGCAAGTCCTCCTCTGAGCTCTATGCCAGCCTCTGTCTTTGTTTAGCAGACAAGACCCTTCGATGATTACATCTTGCCAGGGGTTGGTATGCTAAAAAGGAAAAAGACACAAGTGAGTTTTTAGGAAAGCATGCTTTGTTTGTCCTTAACTGCCCCTGAACCTTTTTCTCTTCTACTTTCACTAACTTAGCACACCCCAAACTAAAAGAACCTAACATGGGGGGGAGGGGGGAAGAAAAAAATTAAGACTATTTATCCTTAGCAAGTCCTCTGCCGAGCTCTATGCCAGCCTCTGTCTTTGTTTAGCAGACTGGACCCTTCGCCGATTCTGTCTTGCCAGGTGTCGGTAAGCTATAAATAAAAAGACACAACAGTCAGTTTTTAAGAAAGCATGCTTTGTTTGCTACTAACTGTCTCTGAAACCTTTGCTGTTCTTCTTTCCCTAACTTAGCACACCCAAAAGACAAAAACCTATCTTTTGGGGGGGAAGAAAAAGAAAAAATTAATACTATTTACCCTTAGCAAGTCCTCTGCCGAGCTCTATGCCAGCCTCTGTCTTTGTTTAGCAGACTGGACCCTTCGATGATTACATCTTGCCAGGGGTTGGTATGCTAAAAAGGAAAAAGACATAAGTCAGTTTTTAGGAAAGCATGCTTTGTTTGTTCCTAACTGTACCTGAACCTTTTTCTCTTCTACTTTCACTTACTTAGCACACCCTAAAATACAAGAACCTAACTTGGGTGGGGGGGGGGAGAAAAAAATTAAGACTATTTACCCTTAGCAAGTCCTCTGCAGAGCTCTATGCCAGCCTCTGTCTTTGTTTAGCAGACTGGACCCTTCGTCGATTCTGTCTTGCCAGGTGTCGGTAAGCTATAAAGAAAAAGACACAACAGTCAGTTTTTAGGAAAGCATGCTTTGTTTGCTACTAACTGTCTCTGAAACCTTTGCTGTTCTGCTTTCCCTAACTTAGCACACCCCAAAAGACAAAAACCTATCTTTTGGGGGGGAAGAAAAAGAAAAAATTAAGACTATTTACCCTTAGCAAGTCCTCTGCCGAGCTCTATGCCAGCCTCTGTCTTTGTTTAGCAGACTGGACCCTTCAATGATTACGTCTTGCCATGGGTTGGTATGCTAAAAAGGAAAAAGACACAAGTCAGTTTTTAGGAAAGCATGCTTTGTTTATTTCTAATTGTCCCTGAACCTTTTTCTCTTCTACTTTCCCTAACGTAGCACAACCCAAAAGACAAAAAACTAACTTGGGGAGGATAAGAAAAAGAAAAAATTAAGACTATTTACCCTTGGCAAGTCCTCCTCCGAGCTCTATGTCAGCCTCTGTCTTTGTTTAGCAGACTGGACCCTTCGATGATTACATCTTGCCTGGGGTTGGTATGCTAAAAAGGAAAAAGACACAAGTGAGTTTTTAGGAAAGCATGCTTTGTTTGTCCTTAACTATCCCTGAACCTTTTTCTCTTCTACTTTCACTAACTTAGCACACCCCAAACTACAAGAACCTAACATGGGGGGGAGGGGGGAAGAAAAAAATTAAGACTATTTACCCTTAGCAAGTCCTCTGCCGAGCTCTATACCAGCCTCTGTCTTTGTTTAGCAGACTGGACCCTTCGTAGATTCTGTCTTGCCAGGTGTTGGTATGATATAAAGAAAAAAGACACAACAGTCAGTTTTTAGGAAAGCATGCTTTGTTTGCCACTAACTGTCCTTTAAAACTTTGCAGTTCTGCTTTCCCTAACTTAGCAAACCCCAATAGAAAAAAACCTAACTTAGGAAGGGGGGAAAGAAAAAATTAAGATTATTTACCCATAGCAAGTGCTCCGCCAAGCTCTATGCCAACCTCTGTCTTTGTTTAGCAGACTGGAACCTTCGCCGATTCTGTCTTGCCAGGTGTCGGTATGCTATAAAGAAAAAAAGACACAACAGTCAGTTTTTAGGAAAGCATGCTTTGTTTGCTACTAACTGTCTCTGAAACCTTTGCTGTTCTGCTTTCCCTAACTTAGCACACCCCAAAAGACAAAAACCTATCTTTTGTGGGGGAAGAAAAAGAAAAAATTAAGACTATTTACCCTTAGCAAGTCCTCCTCCGAGCTCTATGCCAGCCTCTGTCTTTGTTTAGCAGACTGGACCCTTCGATGATTACATCTTGCCAGGGGTTGGTATGCTAAAAAGGAAAAAGACACAAGTCAGTTTTTAGGAAAGCATGCTTTGTTCCTGACTGTACCTGAACCTTTTTCTCTTCTACTTTCACTAACTTAGCACACCCCAAACTACAAGTACCTAACATGGGGGGGAGGGGGGAAGAAAAAAATTAAGACTATTTACCCTTAGCAAGTCCTCTGCCGAGCTCTATGCCAGCCTCTGTCTTTGTTTAGCAGACTGGACCCTTCGTCGATTCTGTCTTGCCAGGTGTTGGTATGCTATAAAGAAAAAAGACACAACAGTCAGTTTTTAGGAAAGCATGCTTTGTTTGCCACTAACTGTCCTTGAAAACTTTGCAGTTCTGCTTTCCCTAATTTAGCAAACCCCAAAAGACAAAAACCTAACTTAGGAAGGGGGGAAAGAAAAAATTAAGATTATTTACCCATAGCAAGTCCTCCGCCAAGCTCTATGCCAACCTCTGTCTTTGTTTAGCAGACTGGACCCTTCGCCGATTCTGTCTTGCCAGGTGTCGGTATGCTATAAAGAAAAAAAGACACAACAGTCAGTTTTTAGGAAAGCATGCTTTGTTTGCTACTGTCTCTGAAACCTTTGCTGTTCTGCTTTCCCTAACTTAGCACACCCCAAAAGACAAAAACCTATCTTTTGGGGGGGAAGAAAAAGAAAAAAATAAGACTATTTACCCTTAGCAAGTCCTCTGCCTAGCTCTATGCCAGCCTCTGTCTTTGTTTAGCAGACTGGACCCTTCAATGATTACGTCTTGCCATGGGTTGGTATGCTAAAAAGGAAAAAGACACAAGTCAGTTTTTAGGAAAGCATGCTTTGTTTATTTCTAATTGTCCCTGAACCTTTTTCTCTTCTACTTTCCCTAACTTAGCACAACCCAAAAGACAAAAAACTAACTTGGGGAGGAAAAGAAAAAGAAAAAATTAAGACTATTTACCCTTGGCAAGTCCTCCTCTGAGCTCTATGCCAGCCTCTGTCTTTGTTTAGCAGACAAGACCCTTCGATGATTACATCTTGCCAGGGGTTGGTATGCTAAAAAGAAAAAAGACACAAGTGAGTTTTTAGGAAAGCATGCTTTGTTTGTCCTTAACTGTCCCTGAACCTTTTTCTCTTCTACTTTCACTAACTTAGCACACCCCAAACTACAAGAACCTAACATGGGGGGGAGGGGGGAAGAAAAAAATTAAGACTATTTATCCTTAGCAAGTCCTCTGCCGAGCTCTATGCCAGCCTCTGTCTTTGTTTAGCAGACTGGACCCTTCGCCGATTCTGTCTTGCCAGGTGTTGGTAAGCTATAAATAAAAAGACACAACAGTCAGTTTTTAGGAAAGCATGCTTTGTTTGCTACTAACTGTCTCTGAAACCTTTGCTGTTCTGCTTTCCCTAACTTAGCACACCCCAAAAGACAAAAACCTATCTTTTGGGGGGGAAGAAAAAGAAAAAAATAAGACTATTTACCCTTAGCAAGTCCTCTGCCGAGCTCTATGCCAGCCTCTGTCTTTGTTTAGCAGACTGGACCCTTCAATGATTACGTCTTGCCATGGGTTGGTATGCTAAAAAGGAAAAAGACACAAGTCAGTTTTTAGGAAAGCATGCTTTGTTTATTTCTAATTGTCCCTGAACCTTTTTCTCTTCTACTTTCCCTAACTTAGCACAACCCAAAAGACAAAAAACTAACTTGGGGAGGAAAAGAAAAAGAAAAAATTAAGACTATTTACCCTTGGCAAGTCCTCCTCTGAGCTCTATGCCAGCCTCTGTCTTTGTTTAGCAGACAAGACCCTTCGATGATTACATCTTGCCAGGGGTTGGTATGCTAAAAAGAAAAAAGACACAAGTGAGTTTTTAGGAAAGCATGCTTTGTTTGTTCCTAACTGTCCCTGAACCTTTTTCTCTTCTACTTTCACTAACTTAGCACACCCCAAACTACAAGTACCTAACATGGGGGGGAGGGGGGAAGAAAAAAATTAAGACTATTTACCTTTAGCAAGTCTTCTGCCGAGATCTATGCCAGCCTCTGTCTTTGTTTAGCAGACTGGACCCTTCGCCGATTCTGTCTTGCCAGGTGTCGGTATGCTATAAAGAAAAAAAGACACAACAGTCAGTTTTTAGGAAAGCATACTTTGTTTGCCACTAACTGTACTTGAAAACTTTGCAGTTCTGCTTTCCCTAACTTAGCAAACCCCAAAAGACAAAAACCTAATTTTGGAAGGGGGGAAAGAAAAAACTTAAGATTATTTACCCATAGCAAGTCCTCCGCCAAGCTCTATGCCAACCTCTGTCTTTGTTTAGCAGACTGGACCCTTCGCCGATTCTGTCTTGCCAGGTGTCGGTATGCTATAAAGAAAAATAGACACAACAGTCAGTTTTTAGGAAAGCATGCTTTGTTTGCTACTAACTGTCTCTGAAACCTTTGTTGTTCTGCTTTCCCTAATTTAGCACACCCCAAAAGACAAAAACCTATCTTTTGGGGGGGGGGGGGAAAGAAAAAGCATCTGTCTTTGTTTAGCAGACTGTACCCTTCGCCGATTCTGTCTTGCCAGGTGTCGGTAAGCTATAAAGAAAAAGGCACAACAGTCAGTTTTTAGGAAAGCATGCTTTGTTTGCTACTAACTGTCTCTGAAACCTTTGCTCTTCTGCTTTCCCTAACTTAGCACACCCCAAAAGACAAAAACCTATCTTTTGGGGGGGGAAGAAAAAGAAAAAATTAAGACTATTTACCCTTAGCAAGTCCTCTGCCGAGCTCTATGCCAGCCTCTGTCTTTGTTTAGCAGACTGGCCCCTTCAATGATTACGTCTTGCCATTGGTTGGTATGCTAAAAAGGAAAAAGACACAAGTCAGTTTTTAGGAAAGCATGCTTTGTTTATTTCTAATTGTCCCTGAACCTTTTTCTCTTCTACTTTCCCTAACTTAGCACAACCCAAAAGACAAAAAAAACTAACTTGGGGGGGAAAAGAAAAAGAAAAATTAAGACTATTTAACCTTGGCTAGTCCTCCTCTGAGCTCTATGCCAGCCTCTGTCTTTGTTTAGCAGACTGGACCCTTCGATGATTACATCTTGCCAGGGGTTGGTATGCTAAAAAGGAAAAAGACACAAGTCAGTTTTTAGGAAAGCATGCTTTGTTTGTTCCTAACTGTCCCTGAACCTTTTTCTCTTCTACTTTCACTAACTTAGCACACCCCAAACTACAAGTACCTAACATGAAGGAGGAAGGGGGGAAGAAAAAAATTAAGACTATTTACCTTTAGCAAGTACTCTGCCGAGATTTATGCCAGCCTCTGTCTTTGTTTAGCAGACTGGACCCTTCGCCGATTCTGTCTTGCCAGGTGTCGGTAAGCTATACAGAAAAAGACACAACAGTCAGTTTTTAGGAAAGCATGCTTTGTTTGCTGCTAACTGTCTCTGTAACATTTGCTCTTCTGCTTTTCCTAACTTAGCACACCCCAAAAGACAAAAACCTATCTTTTGGGGGGGGGGGAAGAAAGAGAAAAAATTAAGACTATTTACCCTTAGCATGTCCTCTGCCAAGCTCTATGCCAGCCTCTGTCTTTGTTTAGCAGACTGGACCCTTCAATGATTACGTCTTGCCATGGGTTGGTATGCTAAAAAGGAAAAAGACACAAGTCAGTTTTTAGAAAAGCATGCTTTGTTTATTTCTAATTGTCCCTGAACCTTTTTCTCTTCTACTTTCCCTAACTTAGCACAACCCAAAAGACAAAAAACTAACTTGGGGAGGAAAAGAAAAAGAAAAAATTAAGACTATTTACCCTTGGCAAGTCCTCCTCCGAGCTCTATGCCAGCCTCTGTCTTTGTTTAGCAGACTGGACCCTTCGCCGATTCTGTCTTGCCAGGTGTTGGTAAGCTATAAATAAAAAGACACAACAGTCAGTTTTTAGGAAAGCATGCTTTGTTTGCTACTAACTGTCTCTGAAACCTTTGCTCTTCTGCTTTTCCTAACTTAGCACACCCCAAAAGACAAAAACCTATCTTTTGGGGGGGGGGGAAGAAAGAGAAAAAATTAAGACTATTTACCCTTAGCATGTCCTCTGCCAAGCTCTATGCCAGCCTCTGTCTTTGTTTAGCAGACTGGACCCTTCAATGATTACGTCTTGCCATGGGTTGGTATGCTAAAAAGGAAAAAGACACAAGTCAGTTTTTAGGAAAGCATGCTTTGTTTATTTCTAATTGTCCCTGAACCTTTTTCTCTTCTACTTTCCCTAACTTAGCACAACCCAAAAGACAAAAAACTATCTTGGGGGGGGGAAAGAAAAAGAAAAATTAAGACTATTTACCCTTGGCTAGTCCTCCTCCGAGCTCTATGCCAGCCTCTTTCTTTGTTTAGCAGACTGGACCCTTCGATGATTACATCTTGCCAGGGGTTGGTATGCTAAAATGGAAAAAGACACAAGTCAGTTTTTAGGAAAGCATGCTTTGTTTGTTCCTAACTGTCCCTGAACCTTTTTCTCTTCTACTTTCACTAACTTAGCACACCCCAAACTACAAGAACCTAACATGGGGGGGAGGGGGGAAGAAAAAAATTAAGAATATTTACCCTTAGCAAGTCCTCTGCCGAGCTCTATGCCAGCCTCTGTCTTTGTTTGGCAGACTGGACCCTTCGTCGATTCTGTCTTGCCAGGTGTTGGTATGATATAAAGAAAAAAGACACAACAGTCAGTTTTTAGGAAAGCATGCTTTGTTTGCCACTAACTGTCCTTGAAAACTTTGCAGTTCTGCTTTCCCTAACTTAGCAAACCCCAAAAGACAAAAGCCTAACTTTGGAAGCGGGGAAAGAAAAAATTAAGATTATTTACCCATAGCAAGTCCTCCGCCAAGCTCTATGCCAACCTCTGTCTTTGTTTAGCAGACTGGACCCTTCGCCGATTCTGTCTTGCCAGGTGTCGGTATGCTATAAAGAAAAATAGACACAACACTCAGTCTATAGGAAAGCATGCTTTGTTTGCTACTAACTGTCTCTGAAACCTTTGTTGTTCTGCTTTCCCTAATTTAGCACACCCCAAAAGACAAAAACCTATCTTTTGGGGGGGAAGAAAAAGAAAAAATTAAGACTATTTACCCTTAGCAAGTCCTCTGCCGAGCTCTATGCCAGCCTCTGTCTTTGTTTAGCAGACTGGACCCTTCGATGATTACATCTTGCCAGGGGTTGGTATGCTAAAAAGGAAAAAGACACAAGTCAGTTTTTAGGAAAGCATGCTTTGTTTGTTCCTAACTGTACCTGAACCTTTTTCTCTTCTACTTTCACTTACTTAGCAAACCCTAAAATACAAGAACCTAACTTGGGGGGGAGAAAAAAATTAAGACTATTTACCCTTAGCAAGTCCTCTGCCGAGCTCTATGCCAGCCTCTGTCTTTGTTTAGCAGACTGGAACCTTCTCCGATTCTGTCTTGCCAGGTGTCGGTAAGCTATAAAGAAAAAGACACAACAGTCAGTTTTAAGGAAAGCATGCTTTGTTTGCTACTAACTGTCTCTGAAACCTTTGCTGTTCTGCTTTCCCTAACTTAGCACACCCCAAAAGACAAAAACCTATCTTTTGGGGGGGAAGAAAAAGAAAAAATTAAGACTATTTACCCTTAGCAAGTCCTCTGCCGAGCTCTATGCCAGCCTCTGTCTTTGTTTAGCAGACTGGACCCTTCAATGATTGCGTCTTGCCATGGGTTGGTATGCTAAAAAGTAAAAAGACACAAGTCAGTTTTTAGGAAAGCATGCTTTGTTTACTACTGTCTCTGAAACCTTTGCTGTTCTGCTTTCCCTAACTTAGCACACCCCAAAAGACAAAAAACCTATCTTTTGGGGGGGATAAAAAATTAAGACTATTTACCCTTAGCAAGTCCTCTGCCGAGCTCTATGCCAGCCTCTGTCTTTGTTTAGCAGACTGGACCCTTCGTAGATTCTGTCTTGCCAGGTGTTGGTATGATATAAAGAAAAAAGATACAACAGTCAGTTTTTATGAAAGCATGCTTTGTTTGCCACTAACTGTCCTTTAAAACTTTGCAGTTCTGCTTTCCCTAACTTAGCAAACCCCAATAGACAAAAACCTAACTTAGGAAGGGGGAAAAAAAAAAATTAAGATTATGTACCCATAGCAAGTGCTCCGCCAAGCTCTATGCCAACCTCCGTCTTTGTTTAGCAGACTGGAACCTTCGCCGATTCTGTCTTGCCAGGTGTCGGTATGCTATAAAGAAAAAAAGACACAACAGTCAGTTTTTAGGAAAGCATGCTTTGTTTGCTACTAACTGTCTCTGAAACCTTTGTTGATCTGCTTTCCCTAATTTAGCACACCCCAAAAGACAAAAACCTATCTTTTGGAAGGGGGGGGGGGGGAAAGCCTCTGTCTGAGTTTAGCAGACTGGACCCTTCGCCGATTCTGTCTTGCCAGGTGTCGGTAAGCTATAAAGAAAAAGACACAACAGTCAGTTTTTAGGAACGCATGCTTTGTTTGCTACTAACTGTCTCTGGAACCTTTGCTGTTCTGCTTTCCCTAACTTAGCACACCCCAAAAGACAAAAACCTATCTTTTGGGGGGGAAGAAAAAGAAAAAATTAAGACTATTTACCCTTAGCAAGTCCTCTGCCGAGCTCTATGCCAGCCTCTGTCTTTGTTTAGCAGACTGGACCCTTCAATGATTACGTCTTGCCATGGGTTGGTATGCTAAAAAGGAAAAAGACACAAGTCAGTTTTTAGGAAAGCATGCTTTGTTTATTTCTAATTGTCCCTGAACCTTTTTCTCTTCTACTTTCCCTAACTTAGCACAACCCAAAAGACAATAAACTAACTTGGGGGGGAAAAGAAAAAGAAAAAATTAAGACTATTTACCCTTGGCTTGTCCTCCTCCGAGCTCTATGCCAGCCTCTGTCTTTGTTTAGCAGACTGGACCCTTCGATGATTACATCTTGCCAGGGGTTGGTATGCTAAAAAGGAAAAAGACACAAGTCAGTTTTTAGGAAAGCATGCTTTGTTTGTTCCTAACTGTCCCTGAACCTTTTTCTCTTCTACTTTCACAAACTAAGCACACCCCAAACTACAAGTACCTAACATGGGGGGGAGGGGGGAAGAAAAAAATTAAGACTATTTACCCTTAGCAAGTCCTCTGCCGAGCTCTATGCCAGCCTCTGTCTTTGTTTAGCAGACTGGACCCTTCGTCGATTCTGTCTTGCCAGGTGTTGGTATGATATAAAGAGAAAAGACACAACAGTCAGTTTTTAGGAAAGCATGCTTTGTTTGCCACTAACTGTCCTTGAAAACTTTGCAGTTCTGCTTTCCCTAACTTAGCAAACCCCAATGGACAAAAACCTAATTTAGGAAGGGGGGAAAGAAAAAATTAAGATTATTTACCCATAGCAAGTCCTCCGCCAAGCTCTATGCCAACCTCTGTCTTTGTTTAGCAGACTGGACCCTTCGCCGATTCTGTCTTGCCAGGTGTCGGTATGCTATAAAGAAAAGTAGACACAACAGTCAGTTTTTAGGAAAGCATGCTTTGTTTGTTCCTAACTGTACCTGAACCTTTTTCTCTTCTACTTTCACTTACTTAGCACACCCTAAAATACAAGAACCTAACTTGGGGGGGGAAGAAAAAAATTAAGACTATTTACCCTTAGCAAGTCCTCTGCCGAGCTCTATGCCAGCCTCTGTCTTTGTTTAGCAGACTGGACCCTTCGCCGATTCTGTCTTGCCAGGTGTCGGTAAGCTATAAAGAAAAAGACACAACAGTCAGTTTTTAGGAAAGCATGCTTTGTTTGCTACTGTCTCTGAAACCTTTGCTGTTCTGCTTTCCCTAACTTAGCACACCCCAAAAGACAAAAACCTATCTTTTGGGGGGGAAGAAAAAGAAAAAATTAAGACTATTTACCCTTAGCAAGTCCTCTGCCGAGCTCTATGCCAGCCTCTGTCTTTGTTTAGCAGACTGGACCCTTCAATGATTACGTCTTGCCATGGGTTGGTATGCTAAAAAGGAAAAAGACACAAGTCAGTTTTTAGAAAAGCATGCTTTGTTTATTTCTAATTGTCCCTGAACCTTTTTCTCTTCTACTTTCCCTAACTTAGCACAACCCAAAAGACAAAAAACTAACTTGGGGAGGAAAAGAAAAAGAAAAAATTAAGACTATTTACCCTTGGCAAGTCCTCCTCCGAGCTCTATGCCAGCCTCTGTCTTTGTTTAGCAGACTGGACCCTTCGATGATTACATCTTGCCAGGGGTTGGTATGCTAAAAAGGAAAAAGACACAAGTGAGTTTTTAGGAAAGCATGCTTTGTTTGTCCTTAACTGTCCCTGAACCTTTTTCTCTTCTACTTTCACTAACTTAGCACACCCCAAACTACAAGAACCTAACATGGGGGGGAGGGGGGAAGAAAAAAATTAAGACTATTTACCTTTAGCAAGTCCTCTGCCGAGCTCTATGCCAGCCTCTGTCTTTGTTTAGCAGACTGGACCCTTCGCCGATACTGTCTTGCCAGGTGTCGGTAAGCTATAAAGAAAAAGACACAACAGTCAGTTTTTAGGAAAGCATGCTTTGTTTGCTACTAACTGTCTCTGAAACCTTTGTTGTTCTGCTTTCCCTAATTTAGCACACCCCAAAAGACAAAAACCTATCTTTTGGGGGGTGGAGGGGGAGAAAAAGCCTCTGTCTTTGTTTAGCAGACTGGAACCTTCGCCGATTCTGTCTTGCCAGGTGTCGGTAAGCTATAAAGAAAAAGACACAACAGTCAGTTTTTAGGAAAGCATGCTTTGTTTGCTACTAACTGTCTCTGAAACCTTTGCTGTTCTGCTTTCCCTAACTTAGCACACCCCAAAAGACAAAAACCTATCTTTTGGGGGGGAAGAAAATGAAAAAATTAAGACTATTTACCCTTAGCAATTCCTCTGCCGAGCTCTATGCCAGCCTCTGTCTTTGTTTAGCAGACTGGACCCTTCGTAGATTCTGTCTTGCCATGGGTTGGTATGCTACAAAGGAAAAAGACACAAGTCAGTTTTTAGGAAAGCATGCTTTGTTTATTTCTAATTGTCCCTGAACCTTTTTCTCTTTTACTTTCCCTAACTTAGCACAACCCAAAAGACAAAAAACTAACTTGGGGGGGGGGGAAAGAAAAAGACAAAATTAAGATTATTTACCCTTGGCTAGTCCTCCTCCGAGCTCTATGCCAGCCTCTGTCTTTGTTTAGCAGACTGGACCCTTCGATGATTACATCTTTCCAGGGGTTGGTATGCTAAAAAGGAAAAAGACACAAGTCAGTTTTTAGGAAAGCATGCTTTGTTTGTTCCTAACTGTCCCTGAACCTTTTTCTCTTCTACTTTCACTAACTTAGCACACCCCAAACTACAAGTACCTAACATGGGGGGGAGGGGGGAAGAAAAAAATTAAGACTATTTACCTTTAGCAAGTCCTCTGCCGAGATCTATGCCAGCCTCTGTCTTTGTTTAGCAGACTGGACCCTTCGCCGATTCTGTCTTGCCAGGTGTCGGTATGCTATAAAGAAAAAAAGACACAACAGTCAGTTTTTAGGAAAGCATACTTTGTTTGCCACTAACTGTACTTGAAAACTTTGCAGTTCTGCTTTCCCTAACTTAGCAAACCCCAAAAGACAAAAGCCTAACTTTGGAAGCGGGGAAAGAAAAAATTAAGATTATTTACCCATAGCAAGTCCTCCGCCAAGCTCTATGCCAACCTCCGTCTTTGTTTAGCAGACTGGAACCTTCGCCGATTCTGTCTTGCCAGGTGTCGGTATGCTATAAAGAAAAATAGACACAACACTCAGTCTTTAGGAAAGCATGCTTTGTTTGCTAGTAACTGTCTCTGAAACCTTTGTTGTTCTGCTTTCCCTAATTTAGCACACCCCAAAAGACAAAAACCTATCTTTTGGGGGGATAGAAAAAGAAAAAATTAAGACTATTTACCCTTAGCAAGTCCTCTGCCGAGCTCTATGCCAGCCTCTGTCTTTGTTTAGCAGACTCGACCCTTCGATGATTACATCTTGCCAGGGGTTGGTATGCTAAAAAGGAAAAAGACATAAGTCAGTTTTTAGGAAAGCATACTTTGTTTGTTCCTAACTGTACCTGAACCTTTTTCTCTTCTACTTTCACTTACTTAGCACACCCTAAAATACAAGATCCTAACTTGGGGGGGGGAATTAAGACTATTTACCCTTAGCAAGTCCTCTGCCGAGCTCTATGCCAGCCTCTGTCTTTGTTTAGCAGACTGGACCCTTCAATGATTACGTCTTGCCATGGGTTGGTATGCTAAAAAGGAAAAAGACACAAGTCAGTTTTTAGGAAAGCATGCTTTGTTTATTTCTAATTGTCCCTGAACCTTTTTCTCTTCTACTTTCCCTAACTTAGCACAACCCAAAAGACAAAAAACTAACTTGGGGAGGAAAAGAAAAAGAAAAAATTAAGACTATTTACCCTTGGCAAGTCCTCCTCTGAGCTCTATGCCAGCCTCTGTCTTTGTTTAGCAGACAAGACCCTTCGATGATTACATCTTGCCAGGGGTTGGTATGCTAAAAAGAAAAAAGACATAAGTGAGTTTTTAGGAAAGCATGCTTTGTTTGTCCTTAACTGTCCCTGAACCTTTTTCTCTTCTACTTTCACTAACTTAGCACACCCCAAACTACAAGAACCTAACATGGGGGGGAGGGGGGAAGAAAAAAATTAAGACTATTTATCCTTAGCAAGTCCTCTGCCGAGCTCTATGCCAGCCTCTGTCTTTGTTTAGCAGACTGGACCCTTCGCCGATTCTGTCTTGCCAGGTGTTGGTAAGCTATAAATAAAAAGACACAACAGTCAGTTTTTAGGAAAGCATGCTTTGTTTGCTACTAACTGTCTCTGAAACCTTTGCTGTTCTTCTTTCCCTAACTTAGCACACCCAAAAGACAAAAACCTATCTTTTGGGGGGGAAGAAAAATAAAAAATTAATACTATTTACCCTTAGCAAGTCCTCTGCCGAGCTCTATGCCATCCTCTGTCTTTGTTTAGCAGACTGGACCCTTCGATGATTACATCTTGCCAGGGGTTGGTATGCTAAAAAGGAAAAAGACATAAGTCAGTTTTTAGGAAAGCATGCTTTGTTTGTTCCTAACTGTACCTGAACCTTTTTCTCTTCTACTTTCACTTACTTAGCACACCCTAAAATACAAGAACCTAACTTGGGGGGGAGAAAAAAATTAAGACTATTTACCCTTAGCAAGTCCTCTGCCGAGCTCTATGCCAGCCTCTGTCTTTGTTTAGCAGACTGGAACCTTCTCCGATTCTGTCTTGCCAGGTGTCGGTAAGCTATAAAGAAAAAGACACAACAGTCAGTTTTAAGGAAAGCATGCTTTGTTTGCTACTAACTGTCTCTGAAAGCTTTGCTGTTCTGCTTTCCCTAACTTAGCACACCCCAAAAGACAAAAACCTATCTTTTGGGGGGGGGGAGAAAAAGAAAAAATTAAGACTATTTACCCTTAGCAAGTCCTCTGCCGAGCTCTATGCCAGCCTCTGTCTTTGTTTAGCAGACTGGACCCTTCAATGATTGCGTCTTGCCATGGGTTGGTATGCTAAAAAGTAAAAAGACACAAGTCAGTTTTTAGGAAAGCATGCTTTGTTTACTACTGTCTCTGAAACCTTTGCTGTTCTGCTTTCCCTAACTTAGCACACCCCAAAAGACAAAAAACCTATCTTTTGGGGGGGAAGAAAAAATTAAGACTATTTACCCTTAGCAAGTCCTCTGCCGAGCTCTATGCCAGCCTCTGTCTTTGTTTAGCAGACTGGACCCTTCGTAGATTCTGTCTTGCCAGGTGTTGGTATGATATAAAGAAAAAAGATACAACAGTCAGTTTTTAGGAAAGCATGCTTTGTTTGCCACTAACTGTCCTTTAAAACTTTGCAGTTCTGCTTTCCCTAACTTAGCAAACCCCAATAGACAAAAACCTAACTTAGGAAGGGGAAAAAAAAAAATTAAGATTATTTACCCATAGCAAGTGCTCCGCCAAGCTCTATGCCAACCTCCGTCTTTGTTTAGCAGACTGGAACCTTCGCCGATTCTGTCTTGCCAGGTGTCGGTATGCTATAAAGAAAAAAAGACACAACAGTCAGTTTTTAGGAAAGCATGCTTTGTTTGCTACTAACTGTCTCTGAAACCTTTGTTGTTCTGCTTTCCCTAATTTAGCACACCCCAAAAGACAAAAACCTATCTTTTGGAAGGGGGGGGAGAAAAAGCCTCTGTCTGAGTTTAGCAGACTGGACCCTTCGCCGATTCTGTCTTGCCAGGTGTCGGTAAGCTATAAAGAAAAAGACACAACAGTCAGTTTTTAGGAACGCATGCTTTGTTTGCTACTAACTGTCTCTGGAACCTTTGCTGTTCTGCTTTCCCTAACTTAGCACACCCCAAAAGACAAAAACCTATCTTTTGGGGGGGGAAGAAAAAGAAAAAATGAAGACTATTTACCCTTAGCAAGTCCTCTGCCGAGCTCTATGCCAGCCTCTGTCTTTGTTTAGCAGACTGGACCCTTCAATGATTACGTCTTGCATGGGTTGGTATGCTAAAAAGGAAAAAGACACAAGTCAGTTTTCAGGAAAGCATGCTTTGTTTATTTCTAATTGTCCCTGAACCTTTTTCTCTTCTACTTTCCCTAACTTAGCACAACCCAAAAGACAATAAACTAACTTGGGGGGGAAAAGAAAAAGAAAAAATTAAGACTATTTACCCTTGGCTAGTCCTCCTCCGAGCTCTATGCCAGCCTCTGTCTTTGTTTAGCAGACTGGACCCTTCGATGATTACATCTTGCCAGGGGTTGGTATGCTAAAAAGGAAAAAGACACAAGTCAGTTTTTAGGAAAGCATGCTTTGTTTGTTCCTAACTGTCCCTGAACCTTTTTCTCTTCTACTTTCACAAACTAAGCACACCCCAAACTACAAGTACCTAACATGGGGGGGAGGGGGGAAGAAAAAAATTAAGACTATTTACCCTTAGCAAGTCCTCTGCCGAGCTCTATGCCAGCCTCTGTCTTTGTTTAGCAGACTGGACCCTTCGTCGATTCTGTCTTGCCAGGTGTTGGTATGATATAAAGAGAAAAGACACAACAGTCAGTTTTTAGGAAAGCATGCTTTGTTTGCCACTAACTGTCCTTGAAAACTTTGCAGTTCTGCTTTCCCTAACTTAGCAAACCCCAATAGACAAAAACCTAATTTAGGAAGGGGGGAAAGAAAAAATTAAGATTATTTACCCATAGCAAGTCCTCCGCCAAGCTCTATGCCAACCTCTGTCTTTGTTTAGCAGACTGGACCCTTCGCCGATTCTGTCTTGCCAGGTGTCGGTATGCTATAAAGAAAAGTAGACACAACAGTCAGTTTTTAGGAAAGCATGCTTTGTTTGTTCCTAACTGTACCTGAACCTTTTTCTCTTCTACTTTCACTTACTTAGCACACCCTAAAATACAAGAACCTAACTTGGGGGGGGAGAAAAAAATTAAGACTATTTACCCTTAGCAAGTCCTCTGCCGACCTCTATGCCAGCCTCTGTCTTTGTTTAGCAGACTGGACCCTTCGCCGATTCTGTCTTGCCAGGTGTCGGTAAGCTATAAAGAAAAAGACACAACAGTCAGTTTTTAGGAAAGCATGCTTTGTTTGCTACTGTTTCTGAAACCTTTGCTGTTCTGCTTTCCCTAACTTAGCACACCCCAAAAGACAAAAACCTATCTTTTGGGGGGGAAGAAAAAGAAAAAATTAAGACTATTTACCCTTAGCAAGTCCTCTGCCGAGCTCTATGCCAGCCTCTGTCTTTGTTTAGCAGACTGGACCCTTCGATGATTACATCTTGCCAGGGGTTGGTATGCTAAAAAGGAAAAAGACACAAGTGAGTTTTTAGGAAAGCATGCTTTGTTTGTCCTTAACTGTCCCTGAACCTTTTTCTCTTCTACTTTCACTAACTTAGCACACCCCAAACTACAAGAACCTAACATGGGGGGGAGGGGGGAAGAAAAAAATTAAGACTATTTACCCTTAGCAAGTCCTCTGCCGAGCTCTATGCCAGCCTCTGTCTTTGTTTAGCAGACTGGACCCTTCGCCGATACTGTCTTGCCAGGTGTCGGTAAGCTATAAAGAAAAGTAGACACAACAGTCAGTTTTTAGGAAAGCATGCTTTGTTTGTTCCTAACTGTACCTGAACCTTTTTCTCTTCTACTTTCACTTACTTAGCACACCCCAAACTACAAGAACCTAACATGGGGGGAGGGGGGAAGAAAAAAATTAAGACTATTTATCCTTAGCAAGTCCTCTGCCGAGCTCTATGCCAGCCTCTGTCTTTGTTTAGCAGACTGGACCCTTCGCCGATACTGTCTTGCCAGGTGTCGGTAAGCTATAAAGAAAAAGACACAACAGTCAGTTTTTAGGAAAGCATGCTTTGTTTGCTACTAACTGTCTCTGAAACCTTTGTTGTTCTGCTTTCCCTAATTTAGCACACCCCAAAAGACAAAAACCTATCTTTTGGGGGATGGAGGGAGAGAAAAAGCCTCTGTCTTTGTTTAGCAGACTGGAACCTTCGCCGATTCTGTCTTGCCAGGTGTCGGTAAGCTATAAAGAAAAAGACACAACAGTCAGTTTTTAGGAAAGCATGCTTTGTTTGCTACTAACTGTCTCTGAAACCTTTGCTGTTCTGCTTTCCCTAACTTAGCACACCCCAAAAGACAAAAACCTATCTTTTGGGGGGGAAGAAAAAGAAAAAATTAAGACTATTTACCCTTAGCAATTCCTCTGCCGAGCTCTATGCCAGCCTCTGTCTTTGTTTAGCAGACTGGACCCTTCAATGATTACGTCTTGCCATGGGTTGGTATGCTAAAAAGGAAAGAGACACAAGTCAGTTTTTAGGAAAGCATGCTTTGTTTATTTCTAATTGTCCCTGAACCTTTTTCTCTTCTACTTTCCCTAACTTAGCACAACCCAAAGGACAAAAAACTAACTTGGGGGGGAAAAGAAAAAGACAAAATTAAGACTATTTACCCTTGGCTAGTCCTCCTCTGAGCTCTATGCCAGCCTCTGTCTTTGTTTAGCAGACTGGACCCTTCGATGATTACATCTTGCCAGGTGTCGGTATGCTATAAAGAAAAAAAGACACAACAGTCAGTTTTTAGGAAAGCATACTTTGTTTGCCACTAACTGTACTTGAAAACTTTGCAGTTCTGCTTTCCCTAACTTAGCAAACCCCAAAAGACAAAAGCCTAACTTTGGAAGCGGGGAAAGAAAAAATTAAGATTATTTACCCATAGCAAGTCCTCCGCCAAGCTCTATGCCAACCTCTGTCTTTGTTTAGCAGACTGGACCTTCGCCGATTCTGTCTTGCCAGGTGTCGGTATGCTATAAATAAAAAATAGACACAACACTCAGTCTTTAGGAAAGCATGCTTTGTTTGCTACTAACTGTCTCTGAAACCTTTGTTGTTCTGCTTTCCCTAATTTAGCACACCCCAAAAGACAAAAACCTATCTTTTGGGGGGGAAGAAAAAGAAAAAATTAAGACTATTTACCCTTAGCAAGTCCTCTGCCGAGCTCTATGCCAGCCTCTGTCTTTGTTTAGCAGACTGGACCCTTCGATGCTTACATCTTGCCAGGGGTTGGTATGCTAAAAAGGAAAAAGACATAAGTCAGTTTTTAGGAAAGCATGCTTTGTTTGTTCCTAACTGTACCTGAACCTTTTTCTCTTCTACTTTCACTTACTTAGCACACCCTAAAATACAAGATCCTAACTTGGGGGGGGGATTAAGACTATTTACCCTTAGCAAGTCCTCTGCCGAGGTCTATGCCAGCCTCTGTCTTTGTTTAGCAGACTGGACCCTTCGCCGATTCTGTCTTGACAGGTGTCGGTAAGCTATAAAGAAAAAGACACAACAGTCAGTTTTTAGGAAAGCATGCTTTGTTTGCTACTAACTGTCTCTGAAACCTTTGCTGTTCTGCTTTCCCTAACTTAGCACACCCCAAAAGACAAAAACCTATCTTTTGGGGGGGAAGAAAAAGAAAAAAATAAGACTATTTACCCTTAGCAAGTCCTCTGCCGAGCTCTATGCCAGCCTCTGTCTTTGTTTAGCAGACTGGACCCTTCAATGATTACGTCTTGCCATGGGTTGGTATGCTAAAAAGGAAAAAGACACAAGTCAGTTTTTAGGAAAGCATGCTTTGTTTATTTCTAATTGTCCCTGAACCTTTTTCTCTTCTACTTTCCCTAACTTAGCACAACCCAAAAGACAAAAAACTAACTTGGGGAGGAAAAGAAAAAGAAAAAATTAAGACTATTTACCCTTGGCAAGTCCTCCTCTGAGCTCTATGCCAGCCTCTGTCTTTGTTTAGCAGACAAGACCCTTCGATGATTACATCTTGCCAGGGGTTGGTATGCTAAAAAGAAAAAAGACACAAGTGAGTTTTTAGGAAAGCATGCTTTGTTTGTCCTTAACTGTCCCTGAACCTTTTTCTCTTCTACTTTCACTAACTTAGCACACCCCAAACTACAAGAACCTAACATGGGGGGAGGGGGGAAGAAAAAAATTAAGACTATTTATCCTTAGCAAGTCCTCTGCCGAGCTCTATGCCAGCCTCTGTCTTTGTTTAGCAGACTGGACCCTTCGCCGATTCTGTCTTGCCAGGTGTTGGTAAGCTATAAATAAAAAGACACAACAGTCAGTTTTTAGGAAAGCATGCTTTGTTTGCTACTAACTGTCTCTGAAACCTTTGCTGTTCTTCTTTCCCTAACTTAGCACACCAAAAACACAAAAACCTATCTTTTGGGGGGGAAGAAAAAGAAAAAATTAATACTATTTACCCTTAGCAAGTCCTCTGCCGAGCTCTATGCCATCCTCTGTCTTTGTTTAGCAGACTGGACCCTTCGATGATTACATCTTGCCAGGGGTTGGTATGCTAAAAAGGAAAAAGACATAAGTCAGTTTTTAGGAAAGCATGCTTTGTTTGTTCCTAACTGTACCTGAACCTTTTTCTCTTCTACTTTCACTTACTTAGCACACCCTAAAATACAAGAACCTAACTTGGGGGGGAGAAAAAAATTAAGACTATTTACCCTTAGCAAGTCCTCTGCCGAGCTCTATGCCAGCCTCTGTCTTTGTTTAGCAGACTGGAACCTTCTCCGATTCTGTCTTGCCAGGTGTCGGTAAGCTATAAAGAAAAAGACACAACAGTCAGTTTTAAGGAAAGCATGCTTTGTTTGCTACTAACTGTCTCTGAAACCTTTGCTGTTCTGCTTTCCCTAACTTAGCACACCCCAAAAGACAAAAACCTATCTTTTGGGGGGGGAAGAAAAAGAAAAAATTAAGACTATTTACCCTTAGCAAGTCCTCTGCCGAGCTCTATGCCAGCCTCTGTCTTTGTTTAGCAGACTGGACCCTTCAATGATTGCGTCTTGCCATGGGTTGGTATGCTAAAAAGTAAAAAGACACAAGTCAGTTTTTAGGAAAGCATGCTTTGTTTACTACTGTCTCTGAAACGTTTGCTGTTCTGCTTTCCCTAACTTAGCACACCCCAAAAGACAAAAAACCTATCTTTTGGGGGGGAAGAAAAAATTAAGACTATTTACCCTTAGCAAGTCCTCTGCCGAGCTCTATGCCAGCCTCTGTCTTTGTTTAGCAGACTGGACCCTTCGTAGATTCTGTCTTGCCAGGTATTGGTATGATATAAAGAAAAAAGATACAACAGTCAGTTTTTAGGAAAGCATGCTTTGTTTGCCACTAACTGTCCTTTAAAACTTTGCAGTTCTGCTTTCCCTAACTTAGCAAACCCCAATAGACAAAAACCTAACTTAGGAAGGGGAAAAAAAAAAAAAAAGATTATTTACCCATAGCAAGTGCTCCGCCAAGCTCTATGCCAACCTCCGTCTTTGTTTAGCAGACTGGAACCTTCGCCGATTCTGTCTTGCCAGGTGTCGGTATGCTATAAAGAAAAAAAGACACAACAGTCAGTTTTTAGGAAAGCATGCTTTGTTTGCTACTAACTGTCTCTGAAACCTTTGTTGTTCTGCTTTCCCTAATTTAGCACACCCCAAAAGACAAAAACCTATCTTTTGGAAGGGGGGGGGGAGAAAAAGCCTCTGTCTGAGTTTAGCAGACTGGACCCTTCGCCGATTCTGTCTTGCCAGGTGTCGGTAAGCTATAAAGAAAAAGACACAACAGTCAGTTTTTAGGAACGCATGCTTTGTTTGCTACTAACTGTCTCTGGAACCTTTGCTGTTCTGCTTTCCCTAACTTAGCACACCCCAAAAGACAAAAACCTATCTTTTGGGGGGGGAAGAAAAAGAAAAAATTAAGACTATTTACCCTTAGCAAGTCCTCTGCCGAGCTCTATGCCAGCCTCTGTCTTTGTTTAGCAGACTGGACCCTTCAATGATTACGTCTTGCATGGGTTGGTATGCTAAAAAGGAAAAAGACACAAGTCAGTTTTCAGGAAAGCATGCTTTGTTTATTTCTAATTGTCCCTGAACCTTTTTCTCTTCTACTTTCCCTAACTTAGCACAACCCAAAAGACAATAAACTAACTTGGGGAGGAAAAGAAAAAGAAAAAATTAAGACTATTTACCCATAGCAAGTCCTCCGCCAAGCTCTATGCCAACCTCTGTCTTTGTTTAGCAGACTGGACCCTTCGCCGATTCTGTCTTGCCAGGTGTCGGTATGCTATAAAGAAAAGTAGACACAACAGTCAGTTTTTAGGAAAGCATGCTTTGTTTGTTCCTAACTGTACCTGAACCTTTTTCTCTTCTACTTTCACTTACTTAGCACACCCTAAAATACAAGAACCTAACTTGGGGGGGGAGAAAAAAATTAAGACTATTTACCCTTAGCAAGTCCTCTGCCGACCTCTATGCCAGCCTCTGTCTTTGTTTAGCAGACTGGACCCTTCGCCGATTCTGTCTTGCCAGGTGTCGGTAAGCTATAAAGAAAAAGACACAACAGTCAGTTTTTAGGAAAGCATGCTTTGTTTGCTACTGTTTCTGAAACCTTTGCTGTTCTGCTTTCCCTAACTTAGCACACCCCAAAAGACAAAAACCTATCTTTTGGGGGGGAAGAAAAAGAAAAAATTAAGACTATTTACCCTTAGCAAGTCCTCTGCCGAGCTCTATGCCAGCCTCTGTCTTTGTTTAGCAGACTGGACCCTTCAATGATTACGTCTTGCCATGGGTTGGTATGCTAAAAAGGAAAAAGACACAAGTCAGTTTTTAGAAAAGCATGCTTTGTTTATTTCTAATTGTCCCTGAACCTTTTTCTCTTCTACTTTCCCTAACTTAGCACAACCCAAAAGACAAAAAACTAACTTGGGGAGGAAAAGAAAAAGAAAAAATTAAGACTATTTACCCTTGGCAAGTCCTCCTCCGAGCTCTATGCCAGCCTCTGTCTTTGTTTAGCAGACTGGACCCTTCGATGATTACATCTTGCCAGGGGTTGGTATGCTAAAAAGGAAAAAGACACAAGTGAGTTTTTAGGAAAGCATGCTTTGTTTGTCCTTAACTGTCCCTGAACCTTTTTCTCTTCTACTTTCACTAACTTAGCACACCCCAAACTACAAGAACCTAACATGGGGGGGAGGGGGGAAGAAAAAAATTAAGACTATTTACCCTTAGCAAGTCCTCTGCCGAGCTCTATGCCAGCCTCTGTCTTTGTTTAGCAGACTGGACCCTTCGCCGATACTGTCTTGCCAGGTGTCGGTAAGCTATAAAGAAAAAGACACAACAGTCAGTTTTTAGGAAAGCATGCTTTGTTTGCTACTAACTGTCTCTGAAACCTTTGTTGTTCTGCTTTCCCTAATTTAGCACACCCCAAAAGACAAAAACCTATCTTTTGGGGGGTGGAGGGAGAGAAAAAGCCTCTGTCTTTGTTTAGCAGACTGGAACCTTCGCCGATTCTGTCTTGCCAGGTGTCGGTAAGCTATAAAGAAAAAGACACAACAGTCAGTTTTTAGGAAAGCATGCTTTGTTTGCTACTAACTGTCTCTGAAACCTTTGCTGTTCTGCTTTCCCTAACTTAGCACACCCCAAAAGACAAAAACCTATCTTTTGGGGGGGAAGAAAAAGAAAAAATTAAGACTATTTACCCTTAGCAATTCCTCTGCCGAGCTCTATGCCAGCCTCTGTCTTTGTTTAGCAGACTGGACCCTTCAATGATTACGTCTTGCCATGGGTTGGTATGCTAAAAAGGAAAGAGACACAAGTCAGTTTTTAGGAAAGCATGCTTTGTTTATTTCTAATTGTCCCTGAACCTTTTTCTCTTCTACTTTCCCTAACTTAGCACAACCCAAAGGACAAAAAACTAACTTGGGGGGGAAAAGAAAAAGACAAAATTAAGACTATTTACCCTTGGCTAGTCCTCCTCTGAGCTCTATGCCAGCCTCTGTCTTTGTTTAGCAGACTGGACCCTTCGATGATTACATCTTGCCAGGGGTTGGTATGCTAAAAAGGAAAAAGACACAAGTCAGTTTTTAGGAAAGCATGCTTTGTTTGTTCCTAACTGTCCCTGAACCTTTTTCTCTTCTACTTTCACTAACTTAGCACACCCCAAACTACAAGTACCTAACATGGGGGGGAGGGGGGAAGAAAAAAATTAAGACTATTTACCTTTAGCAAGTCCTCTGCCGAGATCTATGCCAGCCTCTGTCTTTGTTTAGCAGACTGGACCCTTCGCCGATTCTGTCTTGCCAGGTGTCGGTATGCTATAAAGAAAAAAAGACACAACAGTCAGTTTTTAGGAAAGCATACTTTGTTTGCCACTAACTGTACTTGAAAACTTTGCAGTTCTGCTTTCCCTAACTTAGCAAACCCCAAAAGACAAAAGCCTAACTTTGGAAGCGGGGAAAGAAAAAATTAAGATTATTTACCCATAGCAAGTCCTCCGCCAAGCTCTATGCCAACCTCTGTCTTTGTTTAGCAGACTGGACCTTCGCCGATTCTGTCTTGCCAGGTGTCGGTATGCTATAAATAAAAAATAGACACAACACTCAGTCTTTAGGAAAGCATGCTTTGTTTGCTACTAACTGTCTCTGAAACCTTTGTTGTTCTGCTTTCCCTAATTTAGCACACCCCAAAAGACAAAAACCTATCTTTTGGGGGGGAAGAAAAAGAAAAAATTAAGACTATTTACCCTTAGCAAGTCCTCTGCCGAGCTCTATGCCAGCCTCTGTCTTTGTTTAGCAGACTGGACCCTTCGATGCTTACATCTTGCCAGGGGTTGGTATGCTAAAAAGGAAAAAGACATAAGTCAGTTTTTAGGAAAGCATGCTTTGTTTGTTCCTAACTGTACCTGAACCTTTTTCTCTTCTACTTTCACTTACTTAGCACACCCTAAAATACAAGATCCTAACTTGGGGGGGGGGATTAAGACTATTTACCCTTAGCAAGTCCTCTGCCGAGGTCTATGCCAGCCTCTGTCTTTGTTTAGCAGACTGGACCCTTCGCCGATTCTGTCTTGACAGGTGTCGGTAAGCTATAAAGAAAAAGACACAACAGTCAGTTTTTAGGAAAGCATGCTTTGTTTGCTACTAACTGTCTCTGAAACCTTTGCTGTTCTGCTTTCCCTAACTTAGCACACCCCAAAAGACAAAAACCTATCTTTTGGGGGGGAAGAAAAAGAAAAAAATAAGACTATTTACCCTTAGCAAGTCCTCTGCCGAGCTCTATGCCAGCCTCTGTCTTTGTTTAGCAGACTGGACCCTTCAATGATTACGTCTTGCCATGGGTTGGTATGCTAAAAAGGAAAAAGACACAAGTCAGTTTTTAGGAAAGCATGCTTTGTTTATTTCTAATTGTCCCTGAACCTTTTTCTCTTCTACTTTCCCTAACTTAGCACAACCAAAAAGACAAAAAACTAACTTGGGGAGGAAAAGAAAAAGAAAAAATTAAGACTATTTACCCTTGGCAAGTCCTCCTCTGAGCTCTATGCCAGCCTCTGTCTTTGTTTAGCAGACAAGACCCTTCGATGATTACATCTTGCCAGGGGTTGGTATGCTAAAAAGAAAAAAGACACAAGTGAGTTTTTAGGAAAGCATGCTTTGTTTGTCCTTAACTGTCCCTGAACCTTTTTCTCTTCTACTTTCACTAACTTAGCACACCCCAAACTACAAGAACCTAACATGGGGGGAGGGGGGAAGAAAAAAATTAAGACTATTTATCCTTAGCAAGTCCTCTGCCGAGCTCTATGCCAGCCTCTGTCTTTGTTTAGCAGACTGGACCCTTCGCCGATTCTGTCTTGCCAGGTGTTGGTAAGCTATAAATAAAAAGACACAACAGTCAGTTTTTAGGAAAGCATGCTTTGTTTGCTACTAACTGTCTCTGAAACCTTTGCTGTTCTTCTTTCCCTAACTTAGCACACCAAAAACACAAAAACCTATCTTTTGGGGGGGAAGAAAAAGAAAAAATTAATACTATTTACCCTTAGCAAGTCCTCTGCCGAGCTCTATGCCATCCTCTGTCTTTGTTTAGCAGACTGGACCCTTCGATGATTACATCTTGCCAGGGGTTGGTATGCTAAAAAGGAAAAAGACATAAGTCAGTTTTTAGGAAAGCATGCTTTGTTTGTTCCTAACTGTACCTGAACCTTTTTCTCTTCTACTTTCACTTACTTAGCACACCCTAAAATACAAGAACCTAACTTGGGGGGGAGAAAAAAATTAAGACTATTTACCCTTAGCAAGTCCTCTGCCGAGCTCTATGCCAGCCTCTGTCTTTGTTTAGCAGACTGGAACCTTCTCCGATTCTGTCTTGCCAGGTGTCGGTAAGCTATAAAGAAAAAGACACAACAGTCAGTTTTAAGGAAAGCATGCTTTGTTTGCTACTAACTGTCTCTGAAACCTTTGCTGTTCTGCTTTCCCTAACTTAGCACACCCCAAATGACAAAAACCTATCTTTTGGGGGGGGGAGAAAAAGAAAAAATTAAGACTATTTACCCTTAGCAAGTCCTCTGCCGAGCTCTATGCCAGCCTCTGTCTTTGTTTAGCAGACTGGACCCTTCAATGATTGCGTCTTGCCATGGGTTGGTATGCTAAAAAGTAAAAAGACACAAGTCAGTTTTTAGGAAAGCATGCTTTGTTTACTACTGTCTCTGAAACCTTTGCTGTTCTGCTTTCCCTAACTTAGCACACCCCAAAAGACAAAAAACCTATCTTTTGGGGGGGAAGAAAAAATTAAGACTATTTACCCTTAGCAAGTCCTCTGCCGAGCTCTATGCCAGCCTCTGTCTTTGTTTAGCAGACTGGACCCTTCGTAGATTCTGTCTTGCCAGGTATTGGTATGATATAAAGAAAAAAGATACAACAGTCAGTTTTTAGGAAAGCATGCTTTGTTTGCCACTAACTGTCCTTTAAAACTTTGCAGTTCTGCTTTCCCTAACTTAGCAAACCCCAATAGACAAAAACCTAACTTAGGAAGGGGGAAAAAAAAAAATAAGATTATTTACCCATAGCAAGTGCTCCGCCAAGCTCTATGCCAACCTCCGTCTTTGTTTAGCAGACTGGAACCTTCGCCGATTCTGTCTTGCCAGGTGTCGGTATGCTATAAAGAAAAAAAGACACAACAGTCAGTTTTTAGGAAAGCATGCTTTGTTTGCTACTAACTGTCTCTGAAACCTTTGTTGTTCTGCTTTCCCTAATTTAGCACACCCCAAAAGACAAAAACCTATCTTTTGGAAGGGGGGGGGAGAAAAAGCCTCTGTCTGAGTTTAGCAGACTGGACCCTTCGCCGATTCTGTCTTGCCAGGTGTCGGTAAGCTATAAAGAAAAAGACACAACAGTCAGTTTTTAGGAACGCATGCTTTGTTTGCTACTAACTGTCTCTGGAACCTTTGCTGTTCTGCTTTCCCTAACTTAGCACACCCCAAAAGACAAAAACCTATCTTTTGGGGGGGAAGAAAAAGAAAAAATTAAGACTATTTACCCTTAGCAAGTCCTCTGCCGAGCTCTATGCCAGCCTCTGTCTTTGTTTAGCAGACTGGACCCTTCAATGATTACGTCTTGCATGGGTTGGTATGCTAAAAAGGAAAAAGACACAAGTCAGTTTTCAGGAAAGCATGCTTTGTTTATTTCTAATTGTCCCTGAACCTTTTTCTCTTCTACTTTCCCTAACTTAGCACAACCCAAAAGACAATAAACTAACTTGGGGGGGAAAAGAAAAAATTAAGACTATTTACCCTTGGCTAGTCCTCCTCCGAGCTCTATGCCAGCCTCTGTCTTTGTTTAGCAGACTGGACCCTTCGATGATTACATCTTGCCAGGGGTTGGTATGCTAAAAAGGAAAAAGACACAAGTCAGTTTTTAGGAAAGCATGCTTTGTTTGTTCCTAACTGTCCCTGAACCTTTTTCTCTTCTACTTTCACAAACTAAGCACACCCCAAACTACAAGTACCTAACATGGGGGGGAGGGGGGAAGAAAAAAATTAAGACTATTTACCCTTAGCAAGTCCTCTGCCGAGCTCTATGCCAGCCTCTGTCTTTGTTTAGCAGACTGGACCCTTCGTCGATTCTGTCTTGCCAGGTGTTGGTATGATATAAAGAGAAAAGACACAACAGTCAGTTTTTAGGAAAGCATGCTTCGTTTGCCACTAACTGTCCTTGAAAACTTTGCAGTTCTGCTTTCCCTAACTTAGCAAACCCCAATAGACAAAAACCTAATTTAGGAAGGGGGGAAAGAAAAAATTAAGATTATTTACCCATAGCAAGTCCTCCGCCAAGCTCTATGCCAACCTCTGTCTTTGTTTAGCAGACTGGACCCTTCGCCGATTCTGTCTTGCCAGGTGTCGGTATGCTATAAAGAAAAGTAGACACAACAGTCAGTTTTTAGGAAAGCATGCTTTGTTTGTTCCTAACTGTACCTGAACCTTTTTCTCTTCTACTTTCACTTACTTAGCACACCCTAAAATACAAGAACCTAACTTGGGGGGGGAGAAAAAAATTAAGACTATTTACCCTTAGCAAGTCCTCTGCCGAGCTCTATGCCAGCCTCTGTCTTTGTTTAGCAGACTGGACCCTTCGCCGATTCTGTCTTGCCAGGTGTCGGTAAGCTATAAAGAAAAAGACACAACAGTCAGTTTTTAGGAAAGCATGCTTTGTTTGCTACTGTTTCTGAAACCTTTGCTGTTCTGCTTTCCCTAACTTAGCACACCCCAAAAGACAAAAACCTATCTTTTGGGGGGGAAGAAAAAGAAAAAATTAAGACTATTTACCCTTAGCAAGTCCTCTGCCGAGCTCTATGCCAGCCTCTGTCTTTGTTTAGCAGACTGGACCCTTCAATGATTGCGTCTTGCCATGGGTTGGTATGCTAAAAAGTAAAAAGACACAAGTCAGTTTTTAGGAAAGCATGCTTTGTTTACTACTGTCTCTGAAACCTTTGCTGTTCTGCTTTCCCTAACTTAGCACACCCCAAAAGACAAAAAACCTATCTTTTGGGGGGGAAGAAAAAATTAAGACTATTTACCCTTAGCAAGTCCTCTGCCGAGCTCTATGCCAGCCTCTGTCTTTGTTTAGCAGACTGGACCCTTCGTAGATTCTGTCTTGCCAGGTATTGGTATGATATAAAGAAAAAAGATACAACAGTCAGTTTTTAGGAAAGCATGCTTTGTTTGCCACTAACTGTCCTTTAAAACTTTGCAGTTCTGCTTTCCCTAACTTAGCAAACCCCAATAGACAAAAACCTAACTTAGGAAGGGGGAAAAAAAAAATAAGATTATTTACCCATAGCAAGTGCTCCGCCAAGCTCTATGCCAACCTCCGTCTTTGTTTAGCAGACTGGAACCTTCGCCGATTCTGTCTTGCCAGGTGTCGGTATGCTATAAAGAAAAAAAGACACAACAGTCAGTTTTTAGGAAAGCATGCTTTGTTTGCTACTAACTGTCTCTGAAACCTTTGTTGTTCTGCTTTCCCTAATTTAGCACACCCCAAAAGACAAAAACCTATCTTTTGGAAGGGGGGGGGAGAAAAAGCCTCTGTCTGAGTTTAGCAGACTGGACCCTTCGCCGATTCTGTCTTGCCAGGTGTCGGTAAGCTATAAAGAAAAAGACACAACAGTCAGTTTTTAGGAACGCATGCTTTGTTTGCTACTAACTGTCTCTGGAACCTTTGCTGTTCTGCTTTCCCTAACTTAGCACACCCCAAAAGACAAAAACCTATCTTTTGGGGGGGGAAGAAAAAGAAAAAATTAAGACTATTTACCCTTAGCAAGTCCTCTGCCGAGCTCTATGCCAGCCTCTGTCTTTGTTTAGCAGACTGGACCCTTCAATGATTACGTCTTGCATGGGTTGGTATGCTAAAAAGGAAAAAGACACAAGTCAGTTTTCAGGAAAGCATGCTTTGTTTATTTCTAATTGTCCCTGAACCTTTTTCTCTTCTACTTTCCCTAACTTAGCACAACCCAAAAGACAATAAACTAACTTGGGGGGGAAAAGAAAAAATTAAGACTATTTACCCTTGGCTAGTCCTCCTCCGAGCTCTATGCCAGCCTCTGTCTTTGTTTAGCAGACTGGACCCTTCGATGATTACATCTTGCCAGGGGTTGGTATGCTAAAAAGGAAAAAGACACAAGTCAGTTTTTAGGAAAGCATGCTTTGTTTGTTCCTAACTGTCCCTGAACCTTTTTCTCTTCTACTTTCACAAACTAAGCACACCCCAAACTACAAGTACCTAACATGGGGGGGAGGGGGGAAGAAAAAAATTAAGACTATTTACCCTTAGCAAGTCCTCTGCCGAGCTCTATGCCAGCCTCTGTCTTTGTTTAGCAGACTGGACCCTTCGTCGATTCTGTCTTGCCAGGTGTTGGTATGATATAAAGAGAAAAGACACAACAGTCAGTTTTTAGGAAAGCATGCTTCGTTTGCCACTAACTGTCCTTGAAAACTTTGCAGTTCTGCTTTCCCTAACTTAGCAAACCCCAATAGACAAAAACCTAATTTAGGAAGGGGGGAAAGAAAAAATTAAGATTATTTACCCATAGCAAGTCCTCCGCCAAGCTCTATGCCAACCTCTGTCTTTGTTTAGCAGACTGGACCCTTCGCCGATTCTGTCTTGCCAGGTGTCGGTATGCTATAAAGAAAAGTAGACACAACAGTCAGTTTTTAGGAAAGCATGCTTTGTTTGTTCCTAACTGTACCTGAACCTTTTTCTCTTCTACTTTCACTTACTTAGCACACCCTAAAATACAAGAACCTAACTTGGGGGGGGAGAAAAAAATTAAGACTATTTACCCTTAGCAAGTCCTCTGCCGAGCTCTATGCCAGCCTCTGTCTTTGTTTAGCAGACTGGACCCTTCGCCGATTCTGTCTTGCCAGGTGTCGGTAAGCTATAAAGAAAAAGACACAACAGTCAGTTTTTAGGAAAGCATGCTTTGTTTGCTACTGTTTCTGAAACCTTTGCTGTTCTGCTTTCCCTAACTTAGCACACCCCAAAAGACAAAAACCTATCTTTTCGGGGGGAAGAAAAAGAAAAAATTAAGACTATTTACCCTTAGCAAGTCCTCTGCCGAGCTCTATGCCAGCCTCTGTCTTTGTTTAGCAGAGTGGACCCTTCAATGATTACGTCTTGCCATGGGTTGGTATGCTAAAAAGGAAAAAGACACAAGTCAGTTTTTAGAAAAGCATGCTTTGTTTATTTCTAATTGTCCCTGAACCTTTTTCTCTTCTACTTTCCCTAACTTAGCACAACCCAAAAGACAAAAAACTAACTTGGGGAGGAAAAGAAAAAGAAAAAATTAAGACTATTTACCCTTGGCAAGTCCTCCTCCGAGCTCTATGCCAGCCTCTGTCTTTGTTTAGCAGACTGGACCCTTCGATGATTACATCTTGCCAGGGGTTGGTATGCTAAAAAGGAAAAAGACACAAGTGAGTTTTTAGGAAAGCATGCTTTGTTTGTCCTTAACTGTCCCTGAACCTTTTTCTCTTCTACTTTCACTAACTTAGCACACCCCAAACTACAAGAACCTAACATGGGGGGGAGGGGGGAAGAAAAAAATTAAGACTATTTACCCTTAGCAAGTCCTCTGCCGAGCTCTATGCCAGCCTCTGTCTTTGTTTAGCAGACTGGACCCTTCGCCGATACTGTCTTGCCAGGTGTCGGTAAGCTATAAAGAAAAAGACACAACAGTCAGTTTTTAGGAAAGCATGCTTTGTTTGCTACTGTTTCTGAAACCTTTGCTGTTCTGCTTTCCCTAACTTAGCACACCCCAAAAGACAAAAACCTATCTTTTGGGGGGGAAGAAAAAGAAAAAATTAAGACTATTTACCCTTAGCAAGTCCTCTGCCGAGCTCTATGCCAGCCTCTGTCTTTGTTTAGCAGACTGGACCCTTCAATGATTGCGTCTTGCCATGGGTTGGTATGCTAAAAAGTAAAAAGACACAAGTCAGTTTTTAGGAAAGCATGCTTTGTTTACTACTGTCTCTGAAACCTTTGCTGTTCTGCTTTCCCTAACTTAGCACACCCCAAAAGACAAAAAACCTATCTTTTGGGGGGGAAGAAAAAATTAAGACTATTTACCCTTAGCAAGTCCTCTGCCGAGCTCTATGCCAGCCTCTGTCTTTGTTTAGCAGACTGGACCCTTCGTAGATTCTGTCTTGCCAGGTATTGGTATGATATAAAGAAAAAAGATACAACAGTCAGTTTTTAGGAAAGCATGCTTTGTTTGCCACTAACTGTCCTTTAAAACTTTGCAGTTCTGCTTTCCCTAACTTAGCAAACCCCAATAGACAAAAACCTAACTTAGGAAGGGGGAAAAAAAAAAATAAGATTATTTACCCATAGCAAGTGCTCCGCCAAGCTCTATGCCAACCTCCGTCTTTGTTTAGCAGACTGGAACCTTCGCCGATTCTGTCTTGCCAGGTGTCGGTATGCTATAAAGAAAAAAAGACACAACAGTCAGTTTTTAGGAAAGCATGCTTTGTTTGCTACTAACTGTCTCTGAAACCTTTGTTGTTCTGCTTTCCCTAATTTAGCACACCCCAAAAGACAAAAACCTATCTTTTGGAAGGGGGGGGGAGAAAAAGCCTCTGTCTGAGTTTAGCAGACTGGACCCTTCGCCGATTCTGTCTTGCCAGGTGTCGGTAAGCTATAAAGAAAAAGACACAACAGTCAGTTTTTAGGAACGCATGCTTTGTTTGCTACTAACTGTCTCTGGAACCTTTGCTGTTCTGCTTTCCCTAACTTAGCACACCCCAAAAGACAAAAACCTATCTTTTGGGGGGGGAAGAAAAAGAAAAAATTAAGACTATTTACCCTTAGCAAGTCCTCTGCCGAGCTCTATGCCAGCCTCTGTCTTTGTTTAGCAGACTGGACCCTTCAATGATTACGTCTTGCATGGGTTGGTATGCTAAAAAGGAAAAAGACACAAGTCAGTTTTCAGGAAAGCATGCTTTGTTTATTTCTAATTGTCCCTGAACCTTTTTCTCTTCTACTTTCCCTAACTTAGCACAACCCAAAAGACAATAAACTAACTTGGGGGGGAAAAGAAAAAATTAAGACTATTTACCCTTGGCTAGTCCTCCTCCGAGCTCTATGCCAGCCTCTGTCTTTGTTTAGCAGACTGGACCCTTCGATGATTACATCTTGCCAGGGGTTGGTATGCTAAAAAGGAAAAAGACACAAGTCAGTTTTTAGGAAAGCATGCTTTGTTTGTTCCTAACTGTCCCTGAACCTTTTTCTCTTCTACTTTCACAAACTAAGCACACCCCAAACTACAAGTACCTAACATGGGGGGGAGGGGGGAAGAAAAAAATTAAGACTATTTACCCTTAGCAAGTCCTCTGCCGAGCTCTATGCCAGCCTCTGTCTTTGTTTAGCAGACTGGACCCTTCGTCGATTCTGTCTTGCCAGGTGTTGGTATGATATAAAGAGAAAAGACACAACAGTCAGTTTTTAGGAAAGCATGCTTCGTTTGCCACTAACTGTCCTTGAAAACTTTGCAGTTCTGCTTTCCCTAACTTAGCAAACCCCAATAGACAAAAACCTAATTTAGGAAGGGGGGAAAGAAAAAATTAAGATTATTTACCCATAGCAAGTCCTCCGCCAAGCTCTATGCCAACCTCTGTCTTTGTTTAGCAGACTGGACCCTTCGCCGATTCTGTCTTGCCAGGTGTCGGTATGCTATAAAGAAAAGTAGACACAACAGTCAGTTTTTAGGAAAGCATGCTTTGTTTGTTCCTAACTGTACCTGAACCTTTTTCTCTTCTACTTTCACTTACTTAGCACACCCTAAAATACAAGAACCTAACTTGGGGGGGGAGAAAAAAATTAAGACTATTTACCCTTAGCAAGTCCTCTGCCGAGCTCTATGCCAGCCTCTGTCTTTGTTTAGCAGACTGGACCCTTCGCCGATTCTGTCTTGCCAGGTGTCGGTAAGCTATAAAGAAAAAGACACAACAGTCAGTTTTTAGGAAAGCATGCTTTGTTTGCTACTGTTTCTGAAACCTTTGCTGTTCTGCTTTCCCTAACTTAGCACACCCCAAAAGACAAAAACCTATCTTTTCGGGGGGAAGAAAAAGAAAAAATTAAGACTATTTACCCTTAGCAAGTCCTCTGCCGAGCTCTATGCCAGCCTCTGTCTTTGTTTAGCAGAGTGGACCCTTCAATGATTACGTCTTGCCATGGGTTGGTATGCTAAAAAGGAAAAAGACACAAGTCAGTTTTTAGAAAAGCATGCTTTGTTTATTTCTAATTGTCCCTGAACCTTTTTCTCTTCTACTTTCCCTAACTTAGCACAACCCAAAAGACAAAAAACTAACTTGGGGAGGAAAAGAAAAAGAAAAAATTAAGACTATTTACCCTTGGCAAGTCCTCCTCCGAGCTCTATGCCAGCCTCTGTCTTTGTTTAGCAGACTGGACCCTTCGATGATTACATCTTGCCAGGGGTTGGTATGCTAAAAAGGAAAAAGACACAAGTGAGTTTTTAGGAAAGCATGCTTTGTTTGTCCTTAACTGTCCCTGAACCTTTTTCTCTTCTACTTTCACTAACTTAGCACACCCCAAACTACAAGAACCTAACATGGGGGGGAGGGGGGAAGAAAAAAATTAAGACTATTTACCCTTAGCAAGTCCTCTGCCGAGCTCTATGCCAGCCTCTGTCTTTGTTTAGCAGACTGGACCCTTCGCCGATACTGTCTTGCCAGGTGTCGGTAAGCTATAAAGAAAAAGACACAACAGTCAGTTTTTAGGAAAGCATGCTTTGTTTGCTACTAACTGTCTCTGAAACCTTTGTTGTTCTGCTTTCCCTAATTTAGCACACCCCAAAAGACAAAAACCTATCTTTTGGGGGTGGAGGGGGAGAAAAAGCCTCTGTCTTTGTTTAGCAGACTGGAACCTTCGCCGATTCTGTCTTGCCAGGTGTCGGTAAGCTATAAAGAAAAAGACACAACAGTCAGTTTTTAGGAAAGCATGCTTTGTTTGCTACTAACTGTCTATGAAACCTTTGCTGTTCTGCTTTCCCTAACTTAGCACACCCCAAAAGACAAAAACCTATCTTTTGGGGGGGAAGAAAAAGAAAAAATTAAGACTATTTACCCTTAGCAATTCCTCTGCCGAGCTCTATGCCAGCCTCTGTCTTTGTTTAGCAGACTGGACCCTTCAATGATTACGTCTTGCCATGGGTTGGTATGCTAAAAAGGAAAGAGACACAAGTCAGTTTTTAGGAAAGCATGCTTTGTTTATTTCTAATTGTCCCTGAACCTTTTTCTCTTCTACTTTCCCTAACTTAGCACAACCCAAAGGACAAAAAACTAACTTGGGGGGGAAAAGAAAAAGACAAAATTAAGACTATTTACCCTTGGCTAGTCCTCCTCCGAGCTCTATGCCAGCCTCTGTCTTTGTTTAGCAGACTGGACCCTTCGATGATTACATCTTGCCAGGGGTTGGTATGCTAAAAAGGAAAAAGACACAAGTCAGTTTTTAGGAAAGCATGCTTTGTTTGTTCCTAACTGTCCCTGAACCTTTTTCTCTTCTACTTTCACTAACTTAGCACACCCCAAACTACAAGTACCTAACATGGGGGGGAGGGGGGATGAAAAAAATTAAGACTATTTACCTTTAGCAAGTCCTCTGCCGAGATCTATGCCAGCCTCTGTCTTTGTTTAGCAGACTGGACCCTTCGCCGATTCTGTCTTGCCAGGTGTCGGTATGCTATAAAGAAAAAAAGACACAACAGTCAGTTTTTAGGAAAGCATACTTTGTTTGCCACTAACTGTACTTGAAAACTTTGCAGTTCTGCTTTCCCTAACTTAGCAAACCCCAAAAGACAAAAGCCTAACTTTGGAAGCGGGGAAAGAAAAAATTAAGATTATTTACCCATAGCAAGTCCTCCGCCAAGCTCTATGCCAACCTCTGTCTTTGTTTAGCAGACTGGACCTTCGCCGATTCTGTCTTGCCAGGTGTCGGTATGCTATAAAGAAAAATAGACACAACACTCAGTCTTTAGGAAAGCATGCTTTGTTTGCTACTAACTGTCTCTGAAACCTTTGTTGTTCTGCTTTCCCTAATTTAGCACACCCCAAAAGACAAAAACCTATCTTTTGGGGGGGAAGAAAAAGAAAAAATTAAGACTATTTACCCTTAGCAAGTCCTCTGCCGAGCTCTATGCCAGCCTCTGTCTTTGTTTAGCAGACTGGACCCTTCGATGATTACATCTTGCCATGGGTTGGTATTCTAAAAAGGAAAAAGACATAAGTCAGTTTTTAGGAAAGCATGCTTTGTTTGTTCCTAACTGTACCTGAACCTTTTTCTCTTCTACTTTCACTTACTTAGCACACCCTAAAATACAAGATCCTAACTTGGGGGGGGGGGAATTAAGACTATTTACCCTTAGCAAGTCCTCTGCCGAGGTCTATGCCAGCCTCTGTCTTTGTTTAGCAGACTGGACCCTTCGCCGATTCTGTCTTGACAGGTGTCGGTAAGCTATAAAGAAAAAGACACAACAGTCAGTTTTTAGGAAAGCATGCTTTGTTTGCTACTAACTGTCTCTGAAACCTTTGCTGTTCTGCTTTCCCTAACTTAGCACACCCCAAAAGACAAAAACCTATCTTTTGGGGGGGAAGAAAAAGAAAAAAATAAGACTATTTACCCTTAGCAAGTCCTCTGCCGAGCTCTATGCCAGCCTCTGTCTTTGTTTAGCAGACTGGACCCTTCAATGATTACGTCTTGCCATGGGTTGGTATGCTAAAAAGGAAAAAGACACAAGTCAGTTTTTAGGAAAGCATGCTTTGTTTATTTCTAATTGTCCCTGAACCTTTTTCTCTTCTACTTTCCCTAACTTAGCACAACCCAAAAGACAAAAAACTAACTTGGGGAGGAAAAGAAAAAGAAAAAATTAAGACTATTTACCCTTGGCAAGTCCTCCTCTGAGCTCTATGCCAGCCTCTGTCTTTGTTTAGCAGACAAGACCCTTCGATGATTACATCTTGCCAGGGGTTGGTATGCTAAAAAGAAAAAAGACACAAGTGAGTTTTTAGGAAAGCATGCTTTGTTTGTCCTTAACTGTCCCTGAACCTTTTTCTCTTCTACTTTCACTAACTTAGCACACCCCAAACTACAAGAACCTAACATGGGGGGAGGGGGGAAGAAAAAAATTAAGACTATTTATCCTTAGCAAGTCCTCTGCCGAGCTCTATGCCAGCCTCTGTCTTTGTTTAGCAGACTGGACCCTTCGCCGATTCTGTCTTGCCAGGTGTTGGTAAGCCATAAATAAAAAGACACAACAGTCAGTTTTTAGGAAAGCATGCTTTGTTTGCTACTAACTGTCTCTGAAACCTTTGCTGTTCTTCTTTCCCTAACTTAGCACACCAAAAACACAAAAACCTATCTTTTGGGGGGGAAGAAAAAGAAAAAATTAATACTATTTACCCTTAGCAAGTCCTCTGCCGAGCTCTATGCCATCCTCTGTCTTTGTTTAGCAGACTGGACCCTTCGATGATTACATCTTGCCAGGGGTTGGTATGCTAAAAAGGAAAAAGACATAAGTCAGTTTTTAGGAAAGCATGCTTTGTTTGTTCCTAACTGTACCTGAACCTTTTTCTCTTCTACTTTCACTTACTTAGCACACCCTAAAATACAAGAACCTAACTTGGGGGGGAGAAAAAAATTAAGACTATTTACCCTTAGCAAGTCCTCTGCCGAGCTCTATGCCAGCCTCTGTCTTTGTTTAGCAGACTGGAACCTTCTCCGATTCTGTCTTGCCAGGTGTCGGTAAGCTATAAAGAAAAAGACACAACAGTCAGTTTTAAGGAAAGCATGCTTTGTTTGCTACTAACTGTCTCTGAAACCTTTGCTGTTCTGCTTTCCCTAACTTAGCACACCCCAAAAGACAAAAACCTATCTTTTGGGGGGGGAAGAAAAAGAAAAAATTAAGACTATTTACCCTTAGCAAGTCCTCTGCCGAGCTCTATGCCAGCCTCTGTCTTTGTTTAGCAGACTGGACCCTTCAATGATTGCGTCTTGCCATGGGTTGGTATGCTAAAAAGTAAAAAGACACAAGTCAGTTTTTAGGAAAGCATGCTTTGTTTACTACTGTCTCTGAAACCTTTGCTGTTCTGCTTTCCCTAACTTAGCACACCCCAAAAGACAAAAAACCTATCTTTTGGGGAGGAAGAAAAAAATTAAGACTATTTACCCTTAGCAAGTCCTCTGCCGAGCTCTATGCCAGCCTCTGTCTTTGTTTAGCAGACTGGACCCTTCGTAGATTCTGTCTTGCCAGGTATTGGTATGATATAAAGAAAAAAGATACAACAGTCAGTTTTTAGGAAAGCATGCTTTGTTTGCCACTAACTGTCCTTTAAAACTTTGCAGTTCTGCTTTCCCTAACTTAGCAAACCCCAATAGACAAAAACCTAACTTAGGAAGGGGGAAAAAAAAAAATAAGATTATTTACCCATAGCAAGTGCTCCGCCAAGCTCTATGCCAACCTCCGTCTTTGTTTAGCAGACTGGAACCTTCGCCGATTCTGTCTTGCCAGGTGTCGGTATGCTATAAAGAAAAAAAGACACAACAGTCAGTTTTTAGGAAAGCATGCTTTGTTTGCTACTAACTGTCTCTGAAACCTTTGTTGTTCTGCTTTCCCTAATTTAGCACACCCCAAAAGACAAAAACCTATCTTTTGGAAGGGGGGGGGGGGAGAAAAAGCCTCTGTCTGAGTTTAGCAGACTGGACCCTTCGCCGATTCTGTCTTGCCAGGTGTCGGTAAGCTATAAAGAAAAAGACACAACAGTCAGTTTTTAGGAACGCATGCTTTGTTTGCTACTAACTGTCTCTGGAACCTTTGCTGTTCTGCTTTCCCTAACTTAGCACACCCCAAAAGACAAAAACCTATCTTTTGGGGGGGGAAGAAAAAGAAAAAATGAAGACTATTTACCCTTAGCAAGTCCTCTGCCGAGCTCTATGCCAGCCTCTGTCTTTGTTTAGCAGACTGGACCCTTCAATGATTACGTCTTGCCAAGGGTTGGTATGCTAAAAAGGAAAAAGACACAAGTCAGTTTTTAGGAAAGCATGCTTTGTTTATTTCTAATTGTCCCTGAACCTTTTTCTCTTCTACTTTCCCTAACTTAGCACAACCCAAAAGACAATAAACTAACTTGGGGGGAAAAGAAAAAGAAAAAATTAAGACTATTTACCCTTGGCTAGTCCTCCTCCGAGCTCTATGCCAGCCTCTGTCTTTGTTTAGCAGACTGGACCCTTCGATGATTACATCTTGCCAGGGGTTGGTATGCTAAAAAGGAAAAAGACACAAGTCAGTTTTTAGGAAAGCATGCTTTGTTTGTTCCTAACTGTCCCTGAACCTTTTTCTCTTCTACTTTCACAAACTAAGCACACCCCAAACTACAAGTACCTAACATGGGGGGGAGGGGGGAAGAAAAAAATTAAGACTATTTACCCTTAGCAAGTCCTCTGCCGAGCTCTATGCCAGCCTCTGTCTTTGTTTAGCAGACTGGACCCTTCGTCGATTCTGTCTTGCCAGGTGTTGGTATGATATAAAGAGAAAAGACACAACAGTCAGTTTTTAGGAAAGCATGCTTTGTTTGCCACTAACTGTCCTTGAAAACTTTGCAGTTCTGCTTTCCCTAACTTAGCAAACCCCAATAGACAAAAACCTAATTTAGGAAGGGGGGAAAGAAAAAATTAAGATTATTTACCCATAGCAAGTCCTCCGCCAAGCTCTATGCCAACCTCTGTCTTTGTTTAGCAGACTGGACCCTTCGCCGATTCTGTCTTGCCAGGTGTCGGTATGCTATAAAGAAAAGTAGACACAACAGTCAGTTTTTAGGAAAGCATGCTTTGTTTGTTCCTAACTGTACCTGAACCTTTTTCTCTTCTACTTTCACTTACTTAGCACACCCTAAAATACAAGAACCTAACTTGGGGGGGGAGAAAAAAATTAAGACTATTTACCCTTAGCAAGTCCTCTGCCGAGCTCTATGCCAGCCTCTGTCTTTGTTTAGCAGACTGGACCATTCGCCGATTCTGTCTTGCCAGGTGTCGGTAAGCTATAAAGAAAAAGACACAACAGTCAGTTTTTAGGAAAGCATGCTTTGTTTGCTACTGTCTCTGAAACCTTTGCTGTTCTGCTTTCCCTAACTTAGCACACCCCAAAAGACAAAAACCTATCTTTTCGGGGGGAAGAAAAAGAAAAAATTAAGACTATTTACCCTTAGCAAGTCCTCTGCCGAGCTCTATGCCAGCCTCTGTCTTTGTTTAGCAGAGTGGACCCTTCAATGATTACGTCTTGCCATGGGTTGGTATGCTAAAAAGGAAAAAGACACAAGTCAGTTTTTAGAAAAGCATGCTTTGTTTATTTCTAATTGTCCCTGAACCTTTTTCTCTTCTACTTTCCCTAACTTAGCACAACCCAAAAGACAAAAAACTAACTTGGGGAGGAAAAGAAAAAGAAAAAATTAAGACTATTTACCCTTGGCAAGTCCTCCTCCGAGCTCTATGCCAGCCTCTGTCTTTGTTTAGCAGACTGGACCCTTCGATGATTACATCTTGCCAGGGGTTGGTATGCTAAAAAGGAAAAAGACACAAGTGAGTTTTTAGGAAAGCATGCTTTGTTTGTCCTTAACTGTCCCTGAACCTTTTTCTCTTCTACTTTCACTAACTTAGCACACCCCAAACTACAAGAACCTAACATGGGGGGGAGGGGGGAAGAAAAAAATTAAGACTATTTACCCTTAGCAAGTCCTCTGCCGAGCTCTATGCCAGCCTCTGTCTTTGTTTAGCAGACTGGACCCTTCGCCGATACTGAATTGCCAGGTGTCGGTAAGCTATAAAGAAAAAGACACAACAGTCAGTTTTTAGGAAAGCATGCTTTGTTTGCTACTAACTGTCTCTGAAACCTTTGTTGTTCTGCTTTCCCTAATTTAGCACACCCCAAAAGACAAAAACCTGTCTTTTGGGGGGTGGAGGGGGAGAAAAAGCCTCTGTCTTTGTTTAGCAGACTGGAACCTTCGCCGATTCTGTCTTGCCAGGTGTCGGTCAGCTATAAAGAAAAAGACACAACAGTCAGTTTTTAGGAAAGCATGCTTTGTTTGCTACTAACTGTCTCTGAAACCTTTGCTGTTCTGCTTTCCCTAACTTAGCACACCCCAAAAGACAAAAACCTATCTTTTGGGGGGGGAAGAAAAAGAAAAAAATTAAGACTATTTACCCTTAGCAATTCCTCTGCCGAGCTCTATGCCAGCCTCTGTCTTTGTTTAGCAGACTGGACCCTTCGATGATTACATCTTGCCAGGGGTTGGTATGCTAAAAAGGAAAAAGACACAAGTCAGTTTTTAGGAAAGCATGCTTTGTTTGTTCCTAACTGTCCCTGAACCTTTTTCTCTTCTACTTTCACAAACTAAGCACACCCCAAACTACAAGTACCTAACATGGGGGGGAGGGGGGAAGAAAAAAATTAAGACTATTTACCCTTAGCAAGTCCTCTGCCGAGCTCTATGCCAGCCTCTGTCTTTGTTTAGCAGACTGGACCCTTCGTCGATTCTGTCTTGCCAGGTGTTGGTATGATATAAAGAGAAAAGACACAACAGTCAGTTTTTAGGAAAGCATGCTTCGTTTGCCACTAACTGTCCTTGAAAACTTTGCAGTTCTGCTTTCCCTAACTTAGCAAACCCCAATAGACAAAAACCTAATTTAGGAAGGGGGGAAAGAAAAAATTAAGATTATTTACCCATAGCAAGTCCTCCGCCAAGCTCTATGCCAACCTCTGTCTTTGTTTAGCAGACTGGACCCTTCGCCGATTCTGTCTTGCCAGGTGTCGGTATGCTATAAAGAAAAGTAGACACAACAGTCAGTTTTTAGGAAAGCATGCTTTGTTTGTTCCTAACTGTACCTGAACCTTTTTCTCTTCTACTTTCACTTACTTAGCACACCCTAAAATACAAGAACCTAACTTGGGGGGGGAGAAAAAAATTAAGACTATTTACCCTTAGCAAGTCCTCTGCCGAGCTCTATGCCAGCCTCTGTCTTTGTTTAGCAGACTGGACCCTTCGCCGATTCTGTCTTGCCAGGTGTCGGTAAGCTATAAAGAAAAAGACACAACAGTCAGTTTTTAGGAAAGCATGCTTTGTTTGCTACTGTTTCTGAAACCTTTGCTGTTCTGCTTTCCCTAACTTAGCACACCCCAAAAGACAAAAACCTATCTTTTCGGGGGGAAGAAAAAGAAAAAATTAAGACTATTTACCCTTAGCAAGTCCTCTGCCGAGCTCTATGCCAGCCTCTGTCTTTGTTTAGCAGACTGGACCCTTCAATGATTGCGTCTTGCCATGGGTTGGTATGCTAAAAAGTAAAAAGACACAAGTCAGTTTTTAGGAAAGCATGCTTTGTTTACTACTGTCTCTGAAACCTTTGCTGTTCTGCTTTCCCTAACTTAGCACACCCCAAAAGACAAAAAACCTATCTTTTGGGGGGGAAGAAAAAATTAAGACTATTTACCCTTAGCAAGTCCTCTGCCGAGCTCTATGCCAGCCTCTGTCTTTGTTTAGCAGACTGGACCCTTCGTAGATTCTGTCTTGCCAGGTATTGGTATGATATAAAGAAAAAAGATACAACAGTCAGTTTTTAGGAAAGCATGCTTTGTTTGCCACTAACTGTCCTTTAAAACTTTGCAGTTCTGCTTTCCCTAACTTAGCAAACCCCAATAGACAAAAACCTAACTTAGGAAGGGGGAAAAAAAAAAATAAGATTATTTACCCATAGCAAGTGCTCCGCCAAGCTCTATGCCAACCTCCGTCTTTGTTTAGCAGACTGGAACCTTCGCCGATTCTGTCTTGCCAGGTGTCGGTATGCTATAAAGAAAAAAAGACACAACAGTCAGTTTTTAGGAAAGCATGCTTTGTTTGCTACTAACTGTCTCTGAAACCTTTGTTGTTCTGCTTTCCCTAATTTAGCACACCCCAAAAGACAAAAACCTATCTTTTGGAAGGGGGGGGGGAGAAAAAGCCTCTGTCTGAGTTTAGCAGACTGGACCCTTCGCCGATTCTGTCTTGCCAGGTGTCGGTAAGCTATAAAGAAAAAGACACAACAGTCAGTTTTTAGGAACGCATGCTTTGTTTGCTACTAACTGTCTCTGGAACCTTTGCTGTTCTGCTTTCCCTAACTTAGCACACCCCAAAAGACAAAAACCTATCTTTTGGGGGGGGAAGAAAAAGAAAAAATTAAGACTATTTACCCTTAGCAAGTCCTCTGCCGAGCTCTATGCCAGCCTCTGTCTTTGTTTAGCAGACTGGACCCTTCAATGATTACGTCTTGCATGGGTTGGTATGCTAAAAAGGAAAAAGACACAAGTCAGTTTTCAGGAAAGCATGCTTTGTTTATTTCTAATTGTCCCTGAACCTTTTTCTCTTCTACTTTCCCTAACTTAGCACAACCCAAAAGACAATAAACTAACTTGGGGGGGAAAAGAAAAAATTAAGACTATTTACCCTTGGCTAGTCCTCCTCCGAGCTCTATGCCAGCCTCTGTCTTTGTTTAGCAGACTGGACCCTTCGATGATTACATCTTGCCAGGGGTTGGTATGCTAAAAAGGAAAAAGACACAAGTCAGTTTTTAGGAAAGCATGCTTTGTTTGTTCCTAACTGTCCCTGAACCTTTTTCTCTTCTACTTTCACAAACTAAGCACACCCCAAACTACAAGTACCTAACATGGGGGGGAGGGGGGAAGAAAAAAATTAAGACTATTTACCCTTAGCAAGTCCTCTGCCGAGCTCTATGCCAGCCTCTGTCTTTGTTTAGCAGACTGGACCCTTCGTCGATTCTGTCTTGCCAGGTGTTGGTATGATATAAAGAGAAAAGACACAACAGTCAGTTTTTAGGAAAGCATGCTTCGTTTGCCACTAACTGTCCTTGAAAACTTTGCAGTTCTGCTTTCCCTAACTTAGCAAACCCCAATAGACAAAAACCTAATTTAGGAAGGGGGGAAAGAAAAAATTAAGATTATTTACCCATAGCAAGTCCTCCGCCAAGCTCTATGCCAACCTCTGTCTTTGTTTAGCAGACTGGACCCTTCGCCGATTCTGTCTTGCCAGGTGTCGGTATGCTATAAAGAAAAGTAGACACAACAGTCAGTTTTTAGGAAAGCATGCTTTGTTTGTTCCTAACTGTACCTGAACCTTTTTCTCTTCTACTTTCACTTACTTAGCACACCCTAAAATACAAGAACCTAACTTGGGGGGGGAGAAAAAAATTAAGACTATTTACCCTTAGCAAGTCCTCTGCCGAGCTCTATGCCAGCCTCTGTCTTTGTTTAGCAGACTGGACCCTTCGCCGATTCTGTCTTGCCAGGTGTCGGTAAGCTATAAAGAAAAAGACACAACAGTCAGTTTTTAGGAAAGCATGCTTTGTTTGCTACTGTTTCTGAAACCTTTGCTGTTCTGCTTTCCCTAACTTAGCACACCCCAAAAGACAAAAACCTATCTTTTCGGGGGGAAGAAAAAGAAAAAATTAAGACTATTTACCCTTAGCAAGTCCTCTGCCGAGCTCTATGCCAGCCTCTGTCTTTGTTTAGCAGAGTGGACCCTTCAATGATTACGTCTTGCCATGGGTTGGTATGCTAAAAAGGAAAAAGACACAAGTCAGTTTTTAGAAAAGCATGCTTTGTTTATTTCTAATTGTCCCTGAACCTTTTTCTCTTCTACTTTCCCTAACTTAGCACAACCCAAAAGACAAAAAACTAACTTGGGGAGGAAAAGAAAAAGAAAAAATTAAGACTATTTACCCTTGGCAAGTCCTCCTCCGAGCTCTATGCCAGCCTCTGTCTTTGTTTAGCAGACTGGACCCTTCGATGATTACATCTTGCCAGGGGTTGGTATGCTAAAAAGGAAAAAGACACAAGTGAGTTTTTAGGAAAGCATGCTTTGTTTGTCCTTAACTGTCCCTGAACCTTTTTCTCTTCTACTTTCACTAACTTAGCACACCCCAAACTACAAGAACCTAACATGGGGGGGAGGGGGGAAGAAAAAAATTAAGACTATTTACCCTTAGCAAGTCCTCTGCCGAGCTCTATGCCAGCCTCTGTCTTTGTTTAGCAGACTGGACCCTTCGCCGATACTGTCTTGCCAGGTGTCGGTAAGCTATAAAGAAAAAGACACAACAGTCAGTTTTTAGGAAAGCATGCTTTGTTTGCTACTAACTGTCTCTGAAACCTTTGTTGTTCTGCTTTCCCTAATTTAGCACACCCCAAAAGACAAAAACCTATCTTTTGGGGGTGGAGGGGGAGAAAAAGCCTCTGTCTTTGTTTAGCAGACTGGAACCTTCGCCGATTCTGTCTTGCCAGGTGTCGGTAAGCTATAAAGAAAAAGACACAACAGTCAGTTTTTAGGAAAGCATGCTTTGTTTGCTACTAACTGTCTCTGAAACCTTTGCTGTTCTGCTTTCCCTAACTTAGCACACCCCAAAAGACAAAAACCTATCTTTTGGGGGGGAAGAAAAAGAAAAAATTAAGACTATTTACCCTTAGCAATTCCTCTGCCGAGCTCTATGCCAGCCTCTGTCTTTGTTTAGCAGACTGGACCCTTCAATGATTACGTCTTGCCATGGGTTGGTATGCTAAAAAGGAAAGAGACACAAGTCAGTTTTTAGGAAAGCATGCTTTGTTTATTTCTAATTGTCCCTGAACCTTTTTCTCTTCTACTTTCCCTAACTTAGCACAACCCAAAGGACAAAAAACTAACTTGGGGGGGAAAAGAAAAAGACAAAATTAAGACTATTTACCCTTGGCTAGTCCTCCTCCGAGCTCTATGCCAGCCTCTGTCTTTGTTTAGCAGACTGGACCCTTCGATGATTACATCTTGCCAGGGGTTGGTATGCTAAAAAGGAAAAAGACACAAGTCAGTTTTTAGGAAAGCATGCTTTGTTTGTTCCTAACTGTCCCTGAACCTTTTTCTCTTCTACTTTCACTAACTTAGCACACCCCAAACTACAAGTACCTAACATGGGGGGGAGGGGGGATGAAAAAAATTAAGACTATTTACCTTTAGCAAGTCCTCTGCCGAGATCTATGCCAGCCTCTGTCTTTGTTTAGCAGACTGGACCCTTCGCCGATTCTGTCTTGCCAGGTGTCGGTATGCTATAAAGAAAAAAAGACACAACAGTCAGTTTTTAGGAAAGCATACTTTGTTTGCCACTAACTGTACTTGAAAACTTTGCAGTTCTGCTTTCCCTAACTTAGCAAACCCCAAAAGACAAAAGCCTAACTTTGGAAGCGGGGAAAGAAAAAATTAAGATTATTTACCCATAGCAAGTCCTCCGCCAAGCTCTATGCCAACCTCTGTCTTTGTTTAGCAGACTGGACCTTCGCCGATTCTGTCTTGCCAGGTGTCGGTATGCTATAAAGAAAAATAGACACAACACTCAGTCTTTAGGAAAGCATGCTTTGTTTGCTACTAACTGTCTCTGAAACCTTTGTTGTTCTGCTTTCCCTAATTTAGCACACCCCAAAAGACAAAAACCTATCTTTTGGGGGGGAAGAAAAAGAAAAAATTAAGACTATTTACCCTTAGCAAGTCCTCTGCCGAGCTCTATGCCAGCCTCTGTCTTTGTTTAGCAGACTGGACCCTTCGATGATTACATCTTGCCAGGGGTTGGTATTCTAAAAAGGAAAAAGACATAAGTCAGTTTTTAGGAAAGCATGCTTTGTTTGTTCCTAACTGTACCTGAACCTTTTTCTCTTCTACTTTCACTTACTTAGCACACCCTAAAATACAAGATCCTAACTTGGGGGGGGGGGAATTAAGACTATTTACCCTTAGCAAGTCCTCTGCCGAGGTCTATGCCAGCCTCTGTCTTTGTTTAGCAGACTGGACCCTTCGCCGATTCTGTCTTGACAGGTGTCGGTAAGCTATAAAGAAAAAGACACAACAGTCAGTTTTTAGGAAAGCATGCTTTGTTTGCTACTAACTGTCTCTGAAACCTTTGCTGTTCTGCTTTCCCTAACTTAGCACACCCCAAAAGACAAAAACCTATCTTTTGGGGGGGAAGAAAAAGAAAAAAATAAGACTATTTACCCTTAGCAAGTCCTCTGCCGAGCTCTATGCCAGCCTCTGTCTTTGTTTAGCAGACTGGACCCTTCAATGATTACGTCTTGCCATGGGTTGGTATGCTAAAAAGGAAAAAGACACAAGTCAGTTTTTAGGAAAGCATGCTTTGTTTATTTCTAATTGTCCCTGAACCTTTTTCTCTTCTACTTTCCCTAACTTAGCACAACCCAAAAGACAAAAAACTAACTTGGGGAGGAAAAGAAAAAGAAAAAAATTAAGACTATTTACCCTTGGCAAGTCCTCCTCTGAGCTCTATGCCAGCCTCTGTCTTTGTTTAGCAGACAAGACCCTTCGATGATTACATCTTGCCAGGGGTTGGTATGCTAAAAAGAAAAAAGACACAAGTGAGTTTTTAGGAAAGCATGCTTTGTTTGTCCTTAACTGTCCCTGAACCTTTTTCTCTTCTACTTTCACTAACTTAGCACACCCCAAACTACAAGAACCTAACATGGGGGGAGGGGGGAAGAAAAAAATTAAGACTATTTATCCTTAGCAAGTCCTCTGCCGAGCTCTATGCCAGCCTCTGTCTTTGTTTAGCAGACTGGACCCTTCGCCGATTCTGTCTTGCCAGGTGTTGGTAAGCTATAAATAAAAAGACACAACAGTCAGTTTTTAGGAAAGCATGCTTTGTTTGCTACTAACTGTCTCTGAAACCTTTGCTGTTCTTCTTTCCCTAACTTAGCACACCAAAAACACAAAAACCTATCTTTTGGGGGGGAAGAAAAAGAAAAAATTAATACTATTTACCCTTAGCAAGTCCTCTGCCGAGCTCTATGCCATCCTCTGTCTTTGTTTAGCAGACTGGACCCTTCGATGATTACATCTTGCCAGGGGTTGGTATGCTAAAAAGGAAAAAGACATAAGTCAGTTTTTAGGAAAGCATGCTTTGTTTGTTCCTAACTGTACCTGAACCTTTTTCTCTTCTACTTTCACTTACTTAGCACACCCTAAAATACAAGAACCTAACTTGGGGGGGAGAAAAAAATTAAGACTATTTACCCTTAGCAAGTCCTCTGCCGAGCTCTATGCCAGCCTCTGTCTTTGTTTAGCAGACTGGAACCTTCTCCGATTCTGTCTTGCCAGGTGTCGGTAAGCTATAAAGAAAAAGACACAACAGTCAGTTTTAAGGAAAGCATGCTTTGTTTGCTACTAACTGTCTCTGAAACCTTTGCTGTTCTGCTTTCCCTAACTTAGCACACCCCAAAAGACAAAAACCTATCTTTTGGGGGGGGAAGAAAAAGAAAAAATTAAGACTATTTACCCTTAGCAAGTCCTCTGCCGAGCTCTATGCCAGCCTCTGTCTTTGTTTAGCAGACTGGACCCTTCAATGATTGCGTCTTGCCATGGGTTGGTATGCTAAAAAGTAAAAAGACACAAGTCAGTTTTTAGGAAAGCATGCTTTGTTTACTACTGTCTCTGAAACCTTTGCTGTTCTGCTTTCCCTAACTTAGCACACCCCAAAAGACAAAAAACCTATCTTTTGGGGAGGAAGAAAAAAATTAAGACTATTTACCCTTAGCAAGTCCTCTGCCGAGCTCTATGCCAGCCTCTGTCTTTGTTTAGCAGACTGGACCCTTCGTAGATTCTGTCTTGCCAGGTATTGGTATGATATAAAGAAAAAAGATACAACAGTCAGTTTTTAGGAAAGCATGCTTTGTTTGCCACTAACTGTCCTTTAAAACTTTGCAGTTCTGCTTTCCCTAACTTAGCAAACCCCAATAGACAAAAACCTAACTTAGGAAGGGGGAAAAAAAAAAATAAGATTATTTACCCATAGCAAGTGCTCCGCCAAGCTCTATGCCAACCTCCGTCTTTGTTTAGCAGACTGGAACCTTCGCCGATTCTGTCTTGCCAGGTGTCGGTATGCTATAAAGAAAAAAAGACACAACAGTCAGTTTTTAGGAAAGCATGCTTTGTTTGCTACTAACTGTCTCTGAAACCTTTGTTGTTCTGCTTTCCCTAATTTAGCACACCCCAAAAGACAAAAACCTATCTTTTGGAAGGGGGGGGGGGGGGGAGAAAAAGCCTCTGTCTGAGTTTAGCAGACTGGACCCTTCGCCGATTCTGTCTTGCCAGGTGTCGGTAAGCTATAAAGAAAAAGACACAACAGTCAGTTTTTAGGAACGCATGCTTTGTTTGCTACTAACTGTCTCTGGAACCTTTGCTGTTCTGCTTTCCCTAACTTAGCACACCCCAAAAGACAAAAACCTATCTTTTGGGGGGGGAAGAAAAAGAAAAAATGAAGACTATTTACCCTTAGCAAGTCCTCTGCCGAGCTCTATGCCAGCCTCTGTCTTTGTTTAGCAGACTGGACCCTTCAATGATTACGTCTTGCCAAGGGTTGGTATGCTAAAAAGGAAAAAGACACAAGTCAGTTTTTAGGAAAGCATGCTTTGTTTATTTCTAATTGTCCCTGAACCTTTTTCTCTTCTACTTTCCCTAACTTAGCACAACCCAAAAGACAATAAACTAACTTGGGGGGAAAAGAAAAAGAAAAAATTAAGACTATTTACCCTTGGCTAGTCCTCCTCCGAGCTCTATGCCAGCCTCTGTCTTTGTTTAGCAGACTGGACCCTTCGATGATTACATCTTGCCAGGGGTTGGTATGCTAAAAAGGAAAAAGACACAAGTCAGTTTTTAGGAAAGCATGCTTTGTTTGTTCCTAACTGTCCCTGAACCTTTTTCTCTTCTACTTTCACAAACTAAGCACACCCCAAACTACAAGTACCTAACATGGGGGGGAGGGGGGAAGAAAAAAATTAAGACTATTTACCCTTAGCAAGTCCTCTGCCGAGCTCTATGCCAGCCTCTGTCTTTGTTTAGCAGACTGGACCCTTCGTCGATTCTGTCTTGCCAGGTGTTGGTATGATATAAAGAGAAAAGACACAACAGTCAGTTTTTAGGAAAGCATGCTTTGTTTGCCACTAACTGTCCTTGAAAACTTTGCAGTTCTGCTTTCCCTAACTTAGCAAACCCCAATAGACAAAAACCTAATTTAGGAAGGGGGGAAAGAAAAAATTAAGATTATTTACCCATAGCAAGTCCTCCGCCAAGCTCTATGCCAACCTCTGTCTTTGTTTAGCAGACTGGACCCTTCGCCGATTCTGTCTTGCCAGGTGTCGGTATGCTATAAAGAAAAGTAGACACAACAGTCAGTTTTTAGGAAAGCATGCTTTGTTTGTTCCTAACTGTACCTGAACCTTTTTCTCTTCTACTTTCACTTACTTAGCACACCCTAAAATACAAGAACCTAACTTGGGGGGGGAGAAAAAATTAAGACTATTTACCCTTAGCAAGTCCTCTGCCGAGCTCTATGCCAGCCTCTGTCTTTGTTTAGCAGACTGGACCATTCGCCGATTCTGTCTTGCCAGGTGTCGGTAAGCTATAAAGAAAAAGACACAACAGTCAGTTTTTAGGAAAGCATGCTTTGTTTGCTACTGTCTCTGAAACCTTTGCTGTTCTGCTTTCCCTAACTTAGCACACCCCAAAAGACGAAAACCTATCTTTTCGGGGGGAAGAAAAAGAAAAAATTAAGACTATTTACCCTTAGCAAGTCCTCTGCCGAGCTCTATGCCAGCCTCTGTCTTTGTTTAGCAGAGTGGACCCTTCAATGATTACGTCTTGCCATGGGTTGGTATGCTAAAAAGGAAAAAGACACAAGTCAGTTTTTAGAAAAGCATGCTTTGTTTATTTCTAATTGTCCCTGAACCTTTTTCTCTTCTACTTTCCCTAACTTAGCACAACCCAAAAGACAAAAAACTAACTTGGGGAGGAAAAGAAAAAGAAAAAATTAAGACTATTTACCCTTGGCAAGTCCTCCTCCGAGCTCTATGCCAGCCTCTGTCTTTGTTTAGCAGACTGGACCCTTCGATGATTACATCTTGCCAGGGGTTGGTATGCTAAAAAGGAAAAAGACACAAGTGAGTTTTTAGGAAAGCATGCTTTGTTTGTCCTTAACTGTCCCTGAACCTTTTTCTCTTCTACTTTCACTAACTTAGCACACCCCAAACTACAAGAACCTAACATGGGGGGGAGGGGGGAAGAAAAAAATTAAGACTATTTACCCTTAGCAAGTCCTCTGCCGAGCTCTTTGCCAGCCTCTGTCTTTGTTTAGCAGACTGGACCCTTCGCCGATACTGAATTGCCAGGTGTCGGTAAGCTATAAAGAAAAAGACACAACAGTCAGTTTTTAGGAAAGCATGCTTTGTTTGCTACTAACTGTCTCTGAAACCTTTGTTGTTCTGCTTTCCCTAATTTAGCACACCCCAAAAGACAAAAACCTGTCTTTTGGGGGGTGGAGGGGGAGAAAAAGCCTCTGTCTTTGTTTAGCAGACTGGAACCTTCGCCGATTCTGTCTTGCCAGGTGTCGGTCAGCTATAAAGAAAAAGACACAACAGTCAGTTTTTAGGAAAGCATGCTTTGTTTGCTACTAACTGTCTCTGAAACCTTTGCTGTTCTGCTTTCCCTAACTTAGCACACCCCAAAAGACAAAAACCTATCTTTTGGGGGGGGAAGAAAAAGAAAAAAATTAAGACTATTTACCCTTAGCAATTCCTCTGCCGAGCTCTATGCCAGCCTCTGTCTTTGTTTAGCAGACTGGACCCTTCAATGATTACGTCTTGCCATGGGTTGGTATGCTAAAAAGGAAAAAGACACAAGTCAGTTTTTAGGAAAGCATGCTTTGTTTATTTCTAATTGTCCCTGAACCTTTTTCTCTTCTACTTTCCCTAACTTAGCACAACCCAAAAGACAAAAAACTAACTTGGGGGGGGAAAAGAAAAAGACAAAATTAAGACTATTTACCCTTGGCTAGTCCTCCTCCGAGCTCTATGCCAGCCTCTGTCTTTGTTTAGCAGACTGGACCCTTCGATGATTACATCTTGCCAGGGGTTGGTATGCTAAAAAGGAAAAAGACACAAGTCAGTTTTTAGGAAAGCATGCTTTGTTTGTTCCTAACTGTCCCTGAACCTTTTTCTCTTCTACTTTCACTAACTTAGCACACCCCAAACTACAAGTACCTAACATGGGGGGGAGGGTGGAAGAAAAAAATTAAGACTATTTACCTTTAGCAAGTCCTCTGCCGAGATCTATGCCAGCCTCTGTCTTTGTTTAGCAGACTGGACCCTTCGCCGATTCTGTCTTGCCAGGTGTCGGTATGCTATAAAGAAAAAAAGACACAACAGTCAGTTTTTAGGAAAGCATACTTTGTTTGCCACTAACTGTACTTGAAAACTTTGCAGTTCTGCTTTCCCTAACTTAGCAAACCCCAAAAGACAAAAGCCTAACTTTGGAAGCGGGGAAAGAAAAAATTAAGATTATTTACCCATAGCAAGTCCTCCGCCAAGCTCTATGCCAACCTCTGTCTTTGTTTAGCAGACTGGAACCTTCGCCGATTCTGTCTTGCCAGGTGTCGGTAAGCTATAAAGAAAAAGACACAACAGTCAGTTTTTAGGAAAGCATGCTTTGTTTGCTACTAACTGTCTCTGAAACCTTTGTTGTTCTGCTTTCCCTAATTTAGCACACCCCAAAAGACAAAAACTATCTTTTGAGGGGGAAGAAAAAGAAAGAATTAAGACTATTTACCCTTAGCAAGTCCTCTGCTGAGCTCTATGCCAGCCTCTGTCTTTGTTTAGCAGACTGGACCCTTCGATGATTACATCTTGCCAGGGGTTGGTATGCTAAAAAGGAAAAAGACATAAGTCAGTTTTTCGGAAAGCATGCTTTGTTTGTTCCTAACTATACCTGAACCTTTTTCTCTTCTACATTCACTTACTTAGCACACCCTAAAATACAAGAACCTAACTTGGGGGGGGGGGGGGAATTAAGACTATTTACCCTTAGCAAGTCCTCTGCCGAGCTTTATGCCAGCCTCTGTCTTTGTTTAGCAGACTGGACCCTTCGCCGATTCTGTCTTGCCAGGTGTCGGTAAGCTATAAAGAAAAAGACACAACAGTCAGTTTTTAGGAAAGCATGCTTTGTTTGCTACTAACTGTCTCTGAAACCTTTGCTGTTCTGCTTTCCCTAACTTAGCACACCCCAAAAGACAAAAACCTATCTTTTGGGGGGGAAAGAAAAAATTAAGACTATTTACCCTTAGCAAGTCCTCTGCTGAGCTCTATGCCAGCCTCTGTCTTTGTTTAGTAGACTGGACCCTTCAATGATTACGTCTTGCCATGGGTTGGTATGCTAAAAAGGAAAAAGACACAAGTCAGTTTTTAGGAAAGCATGCTTTGTTTATTTCTAATTGTCCCTGAACCTTTTTCTCTTCTACTTTCCCTAACTTAGCACAACCCAAAAGACAAAAAACTAACTTGGGAAGGAAAAGAAACAGAAAAAATTAAGACTATTTACCCTTGGCAAGTCCTCCTCCGAGCTCTATGCCAGCCTCTGTCTTTGTTTAGCAGACTGGACCCTTCGATGATTACATCTTGCCAGGGGTTGGTATGCTAAAAAGGAAAAAGACACAAGTCAGTTTTTAGGAAAGCATGTTTTGTTTGTTCCTAACTGTCCCTGAACCTTTTTCTCTTCTACTTTTACTAACTTAGCACACCCTAAAATACAAGAACCTAACATGGGGGGAGGGGGGGAGAAAAAAAATTAAGACTATTTACCCTTAGCAAGTCCTCTGCCGAGATCTATGCCAGCCTCTGTCTTTGTTTAGCAGACTGGACCCTTCGACGATTCTGTCTTGCCAGGTGTCGGTAAGCTATAAAGAAAAAGACACAACAGTCAGTTTTTAGGAAAGCATGCTTTGTTTGCTACTAACTGTCTATGAAACCTTTGCTGTTCTGCTTTCTCTAACTTAGCACACCCCAAAAGACAAAAACCTATCTTTTGGGGGGGAAGAAAAAGAAAAAATGAAGACTATTTACCCTTGGCAAGTCCTCTGCCGAGCTCTATGCCAGCCTCTGTCTTTGTTTAGCAGACTGGACCCTTCAATGATTACGTCTTGCCATGGGTTGGTATGCTAAAAAGGAAAAAGACACAAGTCAGTTTTTAGGAAAGCATGCTTTGTTCCTAACTGTCCCTGAACCTTTTTCTCTTCTACATTCACTAACTTAGCACACCCCAAAATACAAGAAACTAACTTGGAGGGGGAAGGGGGAATTAAGAATATTTACCCTTAGCAAGTCCTCTGCCGAGCTCTATGCCAGCCTCTGTCTTTGTTTAGCAGACTGGACCCTTCGCCGATTCTGTCTTGCCAGGTGTCGGTAAGCTATAAAGAAAAATAGACACAACAGTCAGTTTTTAGGAAAGCATGCTTTGTTTGCTACTAACTGTCTCTGAAACCTTTGTTGTTCTGCTTTCCCTAATTTAGCACACCCCAAAAGACAAAAACCTATCTTTTGGGGGGGGGGGGGGGGGAGAAAAAGCCTCTGTCTTTGTTTATCAGACTGGACCCTTCGCCGATTCTGTCTTGCCAGGTGTCGGTAAGCTATAAAGAAAAAGATACAACAGTCAGTTTTTAGGAAAGCATGCTTTGTTTGCTACTAACTGTCTCTGAAACCTTTGCTGTTCTGCTTTCCCTAACTTAGCACACCCCAAAAGACAAAAACCTATCTTTTGGGGGGGAAGAAAAAGAAAAAATTAAGACTATTTACCCTTAGCAAGTCCTCTGCCGAGCTCTATGCCAGCCTCTGTCTTTGTTTAGCCGACTGGACCCTTCGATGATTACGTCTTGCCATGGGTTGTTATGCTAAAAAGGAAAAAAACACAAGTCAGTTTTTAGGAAAGCATGCTTTGTTTGTTCCTAACTGTCCCTGAACCTTTTTCTCTTCTACTTTCACTAACTTAGCACACCCCATACTATAAGTACCTAACATGGGGGGGGAGGGGGGAAGAAAAAAATTATGACTATTTACCTTTAGCAAGTCCTCTGCCGAGATCTATGCCAGCCTCTGTCTTTGTTTAGCAGACTGGACCTTTCGCCGATTCTGTCTTGCCAGGTGTCGGTATGCTATAAAGAAAAAAAGACACAATAGTCAGTTTTTAGGAAAGCATACTTTGTTTGCCACTAACTGTACTTGAAAACTTTGCTGTTCTGCTTTCCCTAACTTAGCAAACCCCAAAAGACAAAAACCTAACTTTGGAAGGGGGGAAAGAAAAAATTAAGATTATTTACCCATAGCAAGTCCTCCGCCAAGCTCTATGCCAACCTCTGTCTTTGTTTAGCAGACTGGACCCTTCGCCGATTCTGTCTTGCCAGGTGCCGGTATGCTATAAAGAAAAAAAGACACAACAGTCAGTTTTTAGGAAAGCATGCTTTGTTTGCTACTAACTGTCTCTGAAACCTTTGTTGTTCTGCTTTCCCTAATTAGGAAACCCCAAAAGACAAAAACCTATCTTTTGGGGGGAGGGGAGGGGGGGAGCCTCTGTCTTTGTTTAGCAGACTGGACCCTTCGCCGATTCTGTCTTGCCAGGTGTCGGTAAGCTATAAAGAAAAACACACAACAGTCAGTTTTTAGGAAAGCATGCTTTGTTTGCTACTAAATGTCTCTGAAACCTTTGCTGTTCTGCTTTCTCTAAGTTAGCACACCCCAAAAGACAAAAACCTATCTTTTGGGGGGGAAGAAAAAGAAAAAATGAAGACTATTTACCCTTAGCAAGTCCTCTGCCGAGCTCTATGCCAGCCTCTGTCTTTTTTTTAGCAGACTGGACCCTTCAATGATTACGTCTTGCCATGGGTTGGTATGCTAGAAAGGAAAAAGACACAAGTCAGTTTTTAGGAAAGCATGCTTTGTTTATTTCTAATTGTCCCTGAACCTTTTTCTCTTCTACTTTCCCTAACTTAGCACACCCCAAAAGACAAAAAAATAACTTGGGGGGGAAAGAAAAAGAAAAAAATAAGACTATTTACCCTTGGCAAGTCCTCCTCCGAGCTCTATGCCAGCCTCTGTCTTTGTTTAGCAGACTGGACCCTTCGATGATAACATCTTGCCAGGGGTTGGTATGCTAAAAAGGAAATAGACACAAGTCAGTTTTTAGGAAAGCATGCTTTGTTTGTTACTAACTGTACCTGAACCTTTTTTTCTTCTACTTTCACTAACTTAGCACACCCTAAAATTCAAGAACCTAACTTGGTGGGGGGGAAGAAAAAAATTAAGACTATTTACCCTTAACAAGTCCTCTGCCGAGCTCTATGCCAGCCTCTGTCTTTGTTTAGCAGACTGGACCCTTCGTCGATTCTGTCTTGCCAGGTGTCGGTATGCTATAAAGAAAAAAAAACACAACAGTCAGTTTTTAGGAAAGCATGCTTTGTTTGCCACTAACTGTCCTTGAAAACTTTGCAGTTCTGCTTTCCCTAACTTAGCAAACCCAAAAAGACAAAAACCTAACTTAGGAAGGGGGGAAAGAAAAAATTAAGATTATTTACCCATAGCAAGTCCTCCGCCAAACTCTATGCTAACCTCTGTCTTTGTTTAGCAGACTGGACCCTTCGCCGATTCTGTCTTGCCAGGTGTCGGTATGCTATAAAGAAAAAAAGACACAACAGTCAGTTTTTAGGAAAGAATGCTTTGTTTGCTAATAACTGTCTCTGAAACCTTTGCTGTTCTGCTTTCCCTAAATTAGCACACCCCAAAAGACAAAAACCTATCTTTTGGGGGGGAAGAAAAAGAAAAAATTAAGACTATTTACCCTTAGCAAGTCCTCTGCCGAGCTCTATGCCAACCTCTGTCTTTGTTTAGCAAACTGGACCCTTCGCAGATTCTGTCTTGCCAGGTGTCGGTATGCTATAAAGAAAAAAAGACACAACAGTCAGTTTTTAGGAAAGAATGCTTTGTTTGCTAATAACTGTCTCTGAAACCTTTGCTGTTCTGCTTTCCCTAACTTAGCAAACCCCAATAGACAAAAACCTAATTTAGGAAGGGGGGAAAGAAAAAATTAAGATTATTTACCCATAGCAAGTCCTCCGCCAAGCTCTATGCCAACCTCTGTCTTTGTTTAGCAGACTGGACCCTTCGCCGATTCTGTCTTGCCAGGTGTCGGTATGCTATAAAGAAAAGTAGACACAACAGTCAGTTTTTAGGAAAGCATGCTTTGTTTGTTCCTAACTGTACCTGAACCTTTTTCTCTTCTACTTTCACTTACTTAGCACACCCTAAAATACAAGAACCTAACTTGGGGGGGGAGAAAAAAATTAAGACTATTTACCCTTAGCAAGTCCTCTGCCGAGCTCTATGCCAGCCTCTGTCTTTGTTTAGCAGACTGGACCCTTCGCCGATTCTGTCTTGCCAGGTGTCGGTAAGCTATAAAGAAAAAGACACAACAGTCAGTTTTTAGGAAAGCATGCTTTGTTTGCTACTGTTTCTGAAACCTTTGCTGTTCTGCTTTCCCTAACTTAGCACACCCCAAAAGACAAAAACCTATCTTTTCGGGGGGAAGAAAAAGAAAAAATTAAGACTATTTACCCTTAGCAAGTCCTCTGCCGAGCTCTATGCCAGCCTCTGTCTTTGTTTAGCAGAGTGGACCCTTCAATGATTACGTCTTGCCATGGGTTGGTATGCTAAAAAGGAAAAAGACACAAGTCAGTTTTTAGAAAAGCATGCTTTGTTTATTTCTAATTGTCCCTGAACCTTTTTCTCTTCTACTTTCCCTAACTTAGCACAACCCAAAAGACAAAAAACTAACTTGGGGAGGAAAAGAAAAAGAAAAAATTAAGACTATTTACCCTTGGCAAGTCCTCCTCCGAGCTCTATGCCAGCCTCTGTCTTTGTTTAGCAGACTGGACCCTTCGATGATTACATCTTGCCAGGGGTTGGTATGCTAAAAAGGAAAAAGACACAAGTGAGTTTTTAGGAAAGCATGCTTTGTTTGTCCTTAACTGTCCCTGAACCTTTTTCTCTTCTACTTTCACTAACTTAGCACACCCCAAACTACAAGAACCTAACATGGGGGGGAGGGGGGAAGAAAAAAATTAAGACTATTTACCCTTAGCAAGTCCTCTGCCGAGCTCTATGCCAGCCTCTGTCTTTGTTTAGCAGACTGGACCCTTCGCCGATACTGTCTTGCCAGGTGTCGGTAAGCTATAAAGAAAAAGACACAACAGTCAGTTTTTAGGAAAGCATGCTTTGTTTGCTACTAACTGTCTCTGAAACCTTTGTTGTTCTGCTTTCCCTAATTTAGCACACCCCAAAAGACAAAAACCTATCTTTTGGGGGTGGAGGGGGAGAAAAAGCCTCTGTCTTTGTTTAGCAGACTGGAACCTTCGCCGATTCTGTCTTGCCAGGTGTCGGTAAGCTATAAAGAAAAAGACACAACAGTCAGTTTTTAGGAAAGCATGCTTTGTTTGCTACTAACTGTCTCTGAAACCTTTGCTGTTCTGCTTTCCCTAACTTAGCACACCCCAAAAGACAAAAACCTATCTTTTGGGGGGGAAAGAAAAAATTAAGACTATTTACCCTTAGCAATTCCTCTGCCGAGCTCTATGCCAGCCTCTGTCTTTGTTTAGCAGACTGGACCCTTCAATGATTACGTCTTGCCATGGGTTGGTATGCTAAAAAGGAAAGAGACACAAGTCAGTTTTTAGGAAAGCATGCTTTGTTTATTTCTAATTGTCCCTGAACCTTTTTCTCTTCTACTTTCCCTAACTTAGCACAACCCAAAGGACAAAAAACTAACTTGGGGGGGAAAAGAAAAAGACAAAATTAAGACTATTTACCCTTGGCTAGTCCTCCTCCGAGCTCTATGCCAGCCTCTGTCTTTGTTTAGCAGACTGGACCCTTCGATGATTACATCTTGCCAGGGGTTGGTATGCTAAAAAGGAAAAAGACACAAGTCAGTTTTTAGGAAAGCATGCTTTGTTTGTTCCTAACTGTCCCTGAACCTTTTTCTCTTCTACTTTCACTAACTTAGCACACCCCAAACTACAAGTACCTAACATGGGGGGGAGGGGGGATGAAAAAAATTAAGACTATTTACCTTTAGCAAGTCCTCTGCCGAGATCTATGCCAGCCTCTGTCTTTGTTTAGCAGACTGGACCCTTCGCCGATTCTGTCTTGCCAGGTGTCGGTATGCTATAAAGAAAAAAAGACACAACAGTCAGTTTTTAGGAAAGCATACTTTGTTTGCCACTAACTGTACTTGAAAACTTTGCAGTTCTGCTTTCCCTAACTTAGCAAACCCCAAAAGACAAAAGCCTAACTTTGGAAGCGGGGAAAGAAAAAATTAAGATTATTTACCCATAGCAAGTCCTCCGCCAAGCTCTATGCCAACCTCTGTCTTTGTTTAGCAGACTGGACCTTCGCCGATTCTGTCTTGCCAGGTGTCGGTATGCTATAAAGAAAAATAGACACAACACTCAGTCTTTAGGAAAGCATGCTTTGTTTGCTACTAACTGTCTCTGAAACCTTTGTTGTTCTGCTTTCCCTAATTTAGCACACCCCAAAAGACAAAAACCTATCTTTTGGGGGGGAAGAAAAAGAAAAAATTAAGACTATTTACCCTTAGCAAGTCCTCTGCCGAGCTCTATGCCAGCCTCTGTCTTTGTTTAGCAGACTGGACCCTTCGATGATTACATCTTGCCAGGGGTTGGTATTCTAAAAAGGAAAAAGACATAAGTCAGTTTTTAGGAAAGCATGCTTTGTTTGTTCCTAACTGTACCTGAACCTTTTTCTCTTCTACTTTCACTTACTTAGCACACCCTAAAATACAAGATCCTAACTTGGGGGGGGGGAATTAAGACTATTTACCCTTAGCAAGTCCTCTGCCGAGGTCTATGCCAGCCTCTGTCTTTGTTTAGCAGACTGGACCCTTCGCCGATTCTGTCTTGACAGGTGTCGGTAAGCTATAAAGAAAAAGACACAACAGTCAGTTTTTAGGAAAGCATGCTTTGTTTGCTACTAACTGTCTCTGAAACCTTTGCTGTTCTGCTTTCCCTAACTTAGCACACCCCAAAAGACAAAAACCTATCTTTTGGGGGGGAAGAAAAAGAAAAAAATAAGACTATTTACCCTTAGCAAGTCCTCTGCCGAGCTCTATGCCAGCCTCTGTCTTTGTTTAGCAGACTGGACCCTTCAATGATTACGTCTTGCCATGGGTTGGTATGCTAAAAAGGAAAAAGACACAAGTCAGTTTTTAGGAAAGCATGCTTTGTTTATTTCTAATTGTCCCTGAACCTTTTTCTCTTCTACTTTCCCTAACTTAGCACAACCCAAAAGACAAAAAACTAACTTGGGGAGGAAAAGAAAAAGAAAAAATTAAGACTATTTACCCTTGGCAAGTCCTCCTCTGAGCTCTATGCCAGCCTCTGTCTTTGTTTAGCAGACAAGACCCTTCGATGATTACATCTTGCCAGGGGTTGGTATGCTAAAAAGAAAAAAGACACAAGTGAGTTTTTAGGAAAGCATGCTTTGTTTGTCCTTAACTGTCCCTGAACCTTTTTCTCTTCTACTTTCACTAACTTAGCACACCCCAAACTACAAGAACCTAACATGGGGGGAGGGGGGAAGAAAAAAATTAAGACTATTTATCCTTAGCAAGTCCTCTGCCGAGCTCTATGCCAGCCTCTGTCTTTGTTTAGCAGACTGGACCCTTCGCCGATTCTGTCTTGCCAGGTGTTGGTAAGCTATAAATAAAAAGACACAACAGTCAGTTTTTAGGAAAGCATGCTTTGTTTGCTACTAACTGTCTCTGAAACCTTTGCTGTTCTTCTTTCCCTAACTTAGCACACCAAAAACACAAAAACCTATCTTTTGGGGGGGAAGAAAAAGAAAAAATTAATACTATTTACCCTTAGCAAGTCCTCTGCCGAGCTCTATGCCATCCTCTGTCTTTGTTTAGCAGACTGGACCCTTCGATGATTACATCTTGCCAGGGGTTGGTATGCTAAAAAGGAAAAAGACATAAGTCAGTTTTTAGGAAAGCATGCTTTGTTTGTTCCTAACTGTACCTGAACCTTTTTCTCTTCTACTTTCACTTACTTAGCACACCCTAAAATACAAGAACCTAACTTGGGGGGGAGAAAAAAATTAAGACTATTTACCCTTAGCAAGTCCTCTGCCGAGCTCTATGCCAGCCTCTGTCTTTGTTTAGCAGACTGGAACCTTCTCCGATTCTGTCTTGCCAGGTGTCGGTAAGCTATAAAGAAAAAGACACAACAGTCAGTTTTAAGGAAAGCATGCTTTGTTTGCTACTAACTGTCTCTGAAACCTTTGCTGTTCTGCTTTCCCTAACTTAGCACACCCCAAAAGACAAAAACCTATCTTTTGGGGGGGGAAGAAAAAGAAAAAATTAAGACTATTTACCCTTAGCAAGTCCTCTGCCGAGCTCTATGCCAGCCTCTGTCTTTGTTTAGCAGACTGGACCCTTCAATGATTGCGTCTTGCCATGGGTTGGTATGCTAAAAAGTAAAAAGACACAAGTCAGTTTTTAGGAAAGCATGCTTTGTTTACTACTGTCTCTGAAACCTTTGCTGTTCTGCTTTCCCTAACTTAGCACACCCCAAAAGACAAAAAACCTATCTTTTGGGGAGGAAGAAAAAAATTAAGACTATTTACCCTTAGCAAGTCCTCTGCCGAGCTCTATGCCAGCCTCTGTCTTTGTTTAGCAGACTGGACCCTTCGTAGATTCTGTCTTGCCAGGTATTGGTATGATATAAAGAAAAAAGATACAACAGTCAGTTTTTAGGAAAGCATGCTTTGTTTGCCACTAACTGTCCTTTAAAACTTTGCAGTTCTGCTTTCCCTAACTTAGCAAACCCCAATAGACAAAAACCTAACTTAGGAAGGGGGAAAAAAAAAAAATAAGATTATTTACCCATAGCAAGTGCTCCGCCAAGCTCTATGCCAACCTCCGTCTTTGTTTAGCAGACTGGAACCTTCGCCGATTCTGTCTTGCCAGGTGTCGGTATGCTATAAAGAAAAAAAGACACAACAGTCAGTTTTTAGGAAAGCATGCTTTGTTTGCTACTAACTGTCTCTGAAACCTTTGTTGTTCTGCTTTCCCTAATTTAGCACACCCCAAAAGACAAAAACCTATCTTTTGGAAGGGGGGGGGGGGGGGAGAAAAAGCCTCTGTCTGAGTTTAGCAGACTGGACCCTTCGCCGATTCTGTCTTGCCAGGTGTCGGTAAGCTATAAAGAAAAAGACACAACAGTCAGTTTTTAGGAACGCATGCTTTGTTTGCTACTAACTGTCTCTGGAACCTTTGCTGTTCTGCTTTCCCTAACTTAGCACACCCCAAAAGACAAAAACCTATCTTTTGGGGGGGGAAGAAAAAGAAAAAATGAAGACTATTTACCCTTAGCAAGTCCTCTGCCGAGCTCTATGCCAGCCTCTGTCTTTGTTTAGCAGACTGGACCCTTCAATGATTACGTCTTGCCAAGGGTTGGTATGCTAAAAAGGAAAAAGACACAAGTCAGTTTTTAGGAAAGCATGCTTTGTTTATTTCTAATTGTCCCTGAACCTTTTTCTCTTCTACTTTCCCTAACTTAGCACAACCCAAAAGACAATAAACTAACTTGGGGGGAAAAGAAAAAGAAAAAATTAAGACTATTTACCCTTGGCTAGTCCTCCTCCGAGCTCTATGCCAGCCTCTGTCTTTGTTTAGCAGACTGGACCCTTCGATGATTACATCTTGCCAGGGGTTGGTATGCTAAAAAGGAAAAAGACACAAGTCAGTTTTTAGGAAAGCATGCTTTGTTTGTTCCTAACTGTCCCTGAACCTTTTTCTCTTCTACTTTCACAAACTAAGCACACCCCAAACTACAAGTACCTAACATGGGGGGGAGGGGGGAAGAAAAAAATTAAGACTATTTACCCTTAGCAAGTCCTCTGCCGAGCTCTATGCCAGCCTCTGTCTTTGTTTAGCAGACTGGACCCTTCGTCGATTCTGTCTTGCCAGGTGTTGGTATGATATAAAGAGAAAAGACACAACAGTCAGTTTTTAGGAAAGCATGCTTTGTTTGCCACTAACTGTCCTTGAAAACTTTGCAGTTCTGCTTTCCCTAACTTAGCAAACCCCAATAGACAAAAACCTAATTTAGGAAGGGGGGAAAGAAAAAATTAAGATTATTTACCCATAGCAAGTCCTCCGCCAAGCTCTATGCCAACCTCTGTCTTTGTTTAGCAGACTGGACCCTTCGCCGATTCTGTCTTGCCAGGTGTCGGTATGCTATAAAGAAAAGTAGACACAACAGTCAGTTTTTAGGAAAGCATGCTTTGTTTGTTCCTAACTGTACCTGAACCTTTTTCTCTTCTACTTTCACTTACTTAGCACACCCTAAAATACAAGAACCTAACTTGGGGGGGGAGAAAAAAATTAAGACTATTTACCCTTAGCAAGTCCTCTGCCGAGCTCTATGCCAGCCTCTGTCTTTGTTTAGCAGACTGGACCATTCGCCGATTCTGTCTTGCCAGGTGTCGGTAAGCTATAAAGAAAAAGACACAACAGTCAGTTTTTAGGAAAGCATGCTTTGTTTGCTACTGTCTCTGAAACCTTTGCTGTTCTGCTTTCCCTAACTTAGCACACCCCAAAAGACGAAAACCTATCTTTTCGGGGGGAAGAAAAAGAAAAAATTAAGACTATTTACCCTTAGCAAGTCCTCTGCCGAGCTCTATGCCAGCCTCTGTCTTTGTTTAGCAGAGTGGACCCTTCAATGATTACGTCTTGCCATGGGTTGGTATGCTAAAAAGGAAAAAGACACAAGTCAGTTTTTAGAAAAGCATGCTTTGTTTATTTCTAATTGTCCCTGAACCTTTTTCTCTTCTACTTTCCCTAACTTAGCACAACCCAAAAGACAAAAAACTAACTTGGGGAGGAAAAGAAAAAGAAAAAATTAAGACTATTTACCCTTGGCAAGTCCTCCTCCGAGCTCTATGCCAGCCTCTGTCTTTGTTTAGCAGACTGGACCCTTCGATGATTACATCTTGCCAGGGGTTGGTATGCTAAAAAGGAAAAAGACACAAGTGAGTTTTTAGGAAAGCATGCTTTGTTTGTCCTTAACTGTCCCTGAACCTTTTTCTCTTCTACTTTCACTAACTTAGCACACCCCAAACTACAAGAACCTAACATGGGGGGGAGGGGGGAAGAAAAAAATTAAGACTATTTACCCTTAGCAAGTCCTCTGCCGAGCTCTATGCCAGCCTCTGTCTTTGTTTAGCAGACTGGACCCTTCGCCGATACTGAATTGCCAGGTGTCGGTAAGCTATAAAGAAAAAGACACAACAGTCAGTTTTTAGGAAAGCATGCTTTGTTTGCTACTAACTGTCTCTGAAACCTTTGTTGTTCTGCTTTCCCTAATTTAGCACACCCCAAAAGACAAAAACCTGTCTTTTGGGGGGTGGAGGGGGAGAAAAAGCCTCTGTCTTTGTTTAGCAGACTGGAACCTTCGCCGATTCTGTCTTGCCAGGTGTCGGTCAGCTATAAAGAAAAAGACACAACAGTCAGTTTTTAGGAAAGCATGCTTTGTTTGCTACTAACTGTCTCTGAAACCTTTGCTGTTCTGCTTTCCCTAACTTAGCACACCCCAAAAGACAAAAACCTATCTTTTGGGGGGGGAAGAAAAAGAAAAAAATTAAGACTATTTACCCTTAGCAATTCCTCTGCCGAGCTCTATGCCAGCCTCTGTCTTTGTTTAGCAGACTGGACCCTTCAATGATTACGTCTTGCCATGGGTTGGTATGCTAAAAAGGAAAAAGACACAAGTCAGTTTTTAGGAAAGCATGCTTTGTTTATTTCTAATTGTCCCTGAACCTTTTTCTCTTCTACTTTCCCTAACTTAGCACAACCCAAAAGACAAAAAACTAACTTGGGGGGGGAAAAGAAAAAGACAAAATTAAGACTATTTACCCTTGGCTAGTCCTCCTCCGAGCTCTATGCCAGCCTCTGTCTTTGTTTAGCAGACTGGACCCTTCGATGATTACATCTTGCCAGGGGTTGGTATGCTAAAAAGGAAAAAGACACAAGTCAGTTTTTAGGAAAGCATGCTTTGTTTGTTCCTAACTGTCCCTGAACCTTTTTCTCTTCTACTTTCACTAACTTAGCACACCCCAAACTACAAGTACCTAACATGGGGGGGAGGGTGGAAGAAAAAAATTAAGACTATTTACCTTTAGCAAGTCCTCTGCCGAGATCTATGCCAGCCTCTGTCTTTGTTTAGCAGACTGGACCCTTCGCCGATTCTGTCTTGCCAGGTGTCGGTATGCTATAAAGAAAAAAAGACACAACAGTCAGTTTTTAGGAAAGCATACTTTGTTTGCCACTAACTGTACTTGAAAACTTTGCAGTTCTGCTTTCCCTAACTTAGCAAACCCCAAAAGACAAAAGCCTAACTTTGGAAGCGGGGAAAGAAAAAATTAAGATTATTTACCCATAGCAAGTCCTCCGCCAAGCTCTATGCCAACCTCTGTCTTTGTTTAGCAGACTGGAACCTTCGCCGATTCTGTCTTGCCAGGTGTCGGTAAGCTATAAAGAAAAAGACACAACAGTCAGTTTTTAGGAAAGCATGCTTTGTTTGCTACTAACTGTCTCTGAAACCTTTGTTGTTCTGCTTTCCCTAATTTAGCACACCCCAAAAGACAAAAACTATCTTTTGAGGGGGAAGAAAAAGAAAGAATTAAGACTATTTACCCTTAGCAAGTCCTCTGCTGAGCTCTATGCCAGCCTCTGTCTTTGTTTAGCAGACTGGACCCTTCGATGATTACATCTTGCCAGGGGTTGGTATGCTAAAAAGGAAAAAGACATAAGTCAGTTTTTCGGAAAGCATGCTTTGTTTGTTCCTAACTATACCTGAACCTTTTTCTCTTCTACATTCACTTACTTAGCACACCCTAAAATACAAGAACCTAACTTGGGGGGGGGGGGGGGAATTAAGACTATTTACCCTTAGCAAGTCCTCTGCCGAGCTTTATGCCAGCCTCTGTCTTTGTTTAGCAGACTGGACCCTTCGCCGATTCTGTCTTGCCAGGTGTCGGTAAGCTATAAAGAAAAAGACACAACAGTCAGTTTTTAGGAAAGCATGCTTTGTTTGCTACTAACTGTCTCTGAAACCTTTGCTGTTCTGCTTTCCCTAACTTAGCACACCCCAAAAGACAAAAACCTATCTTTTGGGGGGGAAAGAAAAAATTAAGACTATTTACCCTTAGCAAGTCCTCTGCTGAGCTCTATGCCAGCCTCTGTCTTTGTTTAGTAGACTGGACCCTTCAATGATTACGTCTTGCCATGGGTTGGTATGCTAAAAAGGAAAAAGACACAAGTCAGTTTTTAGGAAAGCATGCTTTGTTTATTTCTAATTGTCCCTGAACCTTTTTCTCTTCTACTTTCCCTAACTTAGCACAACCCAAAAGACAAAAAACTAACTTGGGAAGGAAAAGAAACAGAAAAAATTAAGACTATTTACCCTTGGCAAGTCCTCCTCCGAGCTCTATGCCAGCCTCTGTCTTTGTTTAGCAGACTGGACCCTTCGATGATTACATCTTGCCAGGGGTTGGTATGCTAAAAAGGAAAAAGACACAAGTCAGTTTTTAGGAAAGCATGTTTTGTTTGTTCCTAACTGTCCCTGAACCTTTTTCTCTTCTACTTTCACTAACTTAGCACACCCTAAAATACAAGAACCTAACATGGGGGGAGGGGGGGAGAAAAAAAATTAAGACTATTTACCCTTAGCAAGTCCTCTGCCGAGATCTATGCCAGCCTCTGTCTTTGTTTAGCAGACTGGACCCTTCGACGATTCTGTCTTGCCAGGTGTCGGTAAGCTATAAAGAAAAAGACACAACAGTCAGTTTTTAGGAAAGCATGCTTTGTTTGCTACTAACTGTCTATGAAACCTTTGCTGTTCTGCTTTCTCTAACTTAGCACACCCCAAAAGACAAAAACCTATCTTTTGGGGGGGAAGAAAAAGAAAAAATGAAGACTATTTACCCTTGGCAAGTCCTCTGCCGAGCTCTATGCCAGCCTCTGTCTTTGTTTAGCAGACTGGACCCTTCAATGATTACGTCTTGCCATGGGTTGGTATGCTAAAAAGGAAAAAGACACAAGTCAGTTTTTAGGAAAGCATGCTTTGTTCCTAACTGTCCCTGAACCTTTTTCTCTTCTACATTCACTAACTTAGCACACCCCAAAATACAAGAAACTAACTTGGAGGGGGAAGGGGGAATTAAGAATATTTACCCTTAGCAAGTCCTCTGCCGAGCTCTATGCCAGCCTCTGTCTTTGTTTAGCAGACTGGACCCTTCGCCGATTCTGTCTTGCCAGGTGTCGGTAAGCTATAAAGAAAAATAGACACAACAGTCAGTTTTTAGGAAAGCATGCTTTGTTTGCTACTAACTGTCTCTGAAACCTTTGTTGTTCTGCTTTCCCTAATTTAGCACACCCCAAAAGACAAAAACCTATCTTTTGGGGGGGGGGGGGGGGGAGAAAAAGCCTCTGTCTTTGTTTATCAGACTGGACCCTTCGCCGATTCTGTCTTGCCAGGTGTCGGTAAGCTATAAAGAAAAAGATACAACAGTCAGTTTTTAGGAAAGCATGCTTTGTTTGCTACTAACTGTCTCTGAAACCTTTGCTGTTCTGCTTTCCCTAACTTAGCACACCCCAAAAGACAAAAACCTATCTTTTGGGGGGAAGAAAAAGAAAAAATTAAGACTATTTACCCTTAGCAAGTCCTCTGCCGAGCTCTATGCCAGCCTCTGTCTTTGTTTAGCCGACTGGACCCTTCGATGATTACGTCTTGCCATGGGTTGTTATGCTAAAAAGGAAAAAAACACAAGTCAGTTTTTAGGAAAGCATGCTTTGTTTGTTCCTAACTGTCCCTGAACCTTTTTCTCTTCTACTTTCACTAACTTAGCACACCCCATACTATAAGTACCTAACATGGGGGGGGAGGGGGGAAGAAAAAAATTATGACTATTTACCTTTAGCAAGTCCTCTGCCGAGATCTATGCCAGCCTCTGTCTTTGTTTAGCAGACTGGACCTTTCGCCGATTCTGTCTTGCCAGGTGTCGGTATGCTATAAAGAAAAAAAGACACAATAGTCAGTTTTTAGGAAAGCATACTTTGTTTGCCACTAACTGTACTTGAAAACTTTGCTGTTCTGCTTTCCCTAACTTAGCAAACCCCAAAAGACAAAAACCTAACTTTGGAAGGGGGGAAAGAAAAAATTAAGATTATTTACCCATAGCAAGTCCTCCGCCAAGCTCTATGCCAACCTCTGTCTTTGTTTAGCAGACTGGACCCTTCGCCGATTCTGTCTTGCCAGGTGCCGGTATGCTATAAAGAAAAAAAGACACAACAGTCAGTTTTTAGGAAAGCATGCTTTGTTTGCTACTAACTGTCTCTGAAACCTTTGTTGTTCTGCTTTCCCTAATTAGGAAACCCCAAAAGACAAAAACCTATCTTTTGGGGGGAGGGGAGGGGGGGAGCCTCTGTCTTTGTTTAGCAGACTGGACCCTTCGCCGATTCTGTCTTGCCAGGTGTCGGTAAGCTATAAAGAAAAACACACAACAGTCAGTTTTTAGGAAAGCATGCTTTGTTTGCTACTAAATGTCTCTGAAACCTTTGCTGTTCTGCTTTCTCTAAGTTAGCACACCCCAAAAGACAAAAACCTATCTTTTGGGGGGGAAGAAAAAGAAAAAATGAAGACTATTTACCCTTAGCAAGTCCTCTGCCGAGCTCTATGCCAGCCTCTGTCTTTTTTTTAGCAGACTGGACCCTTCAATGATTACGTCTTGCCATGGGTTGGTATGCTAGAAAGGAAAAAGACACAAGTCAGTTTTTAGGAAAGCATGCTTTGTTTATTTCTAATTGTCCCTGAACCTTTTTCTCTTCTACTTTCCCTAACTTAGCACACCCCAAAAGACAAAAAAATAACTTGGGGGGGAAAGAAAAAGAAAAAAATAAGACTATTTACCCTTGGCAAGTCCTCCTCCGAGCTCTATGCCAGCCTCTGTCTTTGTTTAGCAGACTGGACCCTTCGATGATAACATCTTGCCAGGGGTTGGTATGCTAAAAAGGAAATAGACACAAGTCAGTTTTTAGGAAAGCATGCTTTGTTTGTTACTAACTGTACCTGAACCTTTTTTTCTTCTACTTTCACTAACTTAGCACACCCTAAAATTCAAGAACCTAACTTGGTGGGGGGGAAGAAAAAAATTAAGACTATTTACCCTTAACAAGTCCTCTGCCGAGCTCTATGCCAGCCTCTGTCTTTGTTTAGCAGACTGGACCCTTCGTCGATTCTGTCTTGCCAGGTGTCGGTATGCTATAAAGAAAAAAAAACACAACAGTCAGTTTTTAGGAAAGCATGCTTTGTTTGCCACTAACTGTCCTTGAAAACTTTGCAGTTCTGCTTTCCCTAACTTAGCAAACCCAAAAAGACAAAAACCTAACTTAGGAAGGGGGGAAAGAAAAAATTAAGATTATTTACCCATAGCAAGTCCTCCGCCAAACTCTATGCTAACCTCTGTCTTTGTTTAGCAGACTGGACCCTTCGCCGATTCTGTCTTGCCAGGTGTCGGTATGCTATAAAGAAAAAAAGACACAACAGTCAGTTTTTAGGAAAGAATGCTTTGTTTGCTAATAACTGTCTCTGAAACCTTTGCTGTTCTGCTTTCCCTAAATTAGCACACCCCAAAAGACAAAAACCTATCTTTTGGGGGGGAAGAAAAAGAAAAAATTAAGACTATTTACCCTTAGCAAGTCCTCTGCCGAGCTCTATGCCAACCTCTGTCTTTGTTTAGCAAACTGGACCCTTCGCAGATTCTGTCTTGCCAGGTGTCGGTATGCTATAAAGAAAAAAAGACACAACAGTCAGTTTTTAGGAAAGAATGCTTTGTTTGCTAATAACTGTCTCTGAAACCTTTGCTGTTCTGCTTTCCCTAACTTAGCACACCCCAAAAGACAAAAAACCTATCTTTTGGGGGGGAAGAAAAAATTAAGACTATTTACCCTTAGCAAGTCCTCTGCCGAGCTCTATGCCAGCCTCTGGCTTTGTTTAGTAGACTGGACCTTTCAATGATTACGTCTTGCCATGGGTTGGTATGCTAAAAAGGATAAAGACACAAGTCAGTTTTTAGGAAAGCATGCTTTGTTTATTTCTAATTGTCCCTGAACCTTTTTCTCTTCTACTTTCCCTAACTTAGCACACCCCAAAAGACAAAAAAATAACTTGGGGGGGAAAGAAAAAGAAAAAAATAAGACTATTTACCCTTGGCAAGTCCTCCTCCGAGCTCTATGCCAGCCTCTGTCTTTGTTTAGTAGACTGGACCCTTCGATGATTACATCTTGCCAGGGGTTGGTATGCTAAAAAGGAAAAAGACACAAGTCAGTTTTTAGGAAAGCATGCTTTGTTTGTTCCTAACTGTACCTGAACCTTTTTTTCTTATATTTTCACTAACTTAGCACACCCTAAAATTCAAGAACCTAACTTGGTGGGGGGGGAGAAAAAAATTAAGACTATTTACCCTTAACAAGTCCTCTGCCGAGCTCTATGCCAGCCTCTGTCTTTGTTTAGCAGACTGGACCCTTCGTCGATTCTGTCTTGCCAGGTGTCGGTATGCTATAAAGAAAAAAAGACACAACAGTCAGTTTTTAGGAAAGCATGCTTTGATTGCCACTAACTGTCCTTGAAAACTTTGCAGTTCTGCTTTCCCTAACTTAGCAAACCCAAAAAGACAAAAACCTAACTTAGGAAGGGGGGAAAGAAAAAATTAAGATTATTTACCCATAGCAAGTCCTCCGCCAAACTCTATGCTAACCTCTGTCTTTGTTTAGCAGACTGGACCCTTCGCCGATTCTGTCTTGCCAGGTGTCGGTATGCTATAAAGAAAAAAAGACACAACAGTCAGTTTTTAGGAAAGAATGCTTTGTTTGCTAATAACTGTCTCTGAAACCTTTGCTGTTCTGCTTTCCCTAACTTAGCACACCCCAAAAGACAAAAACCTATCTTTTGGGGGGGAAGAAAAAGAAAAAATTAAGACTATTTACCCTTAGCAAGTCCTCTGCCGAGCTCTATGCCAACCTCTGTCTTTGTTTAGCAAACTGGACCCTTCGCCGATTCTGTCTTGCCAGGTGTCGGTATGCTATAAAGAAAAAAAGACACAACAGTCAGTTTTTAGGAAAGAATGCTTTGTTTGCTAATAACTGTCTCTGAAACCTTTGCTGTTCTGCTTTCCCTAAATTAGCACACCCCAAAAGACAAAAACCTATCTTTTGGGGGGGAAGAAAAAGAAAAAATTAAGACTATTTACCCTTAGCAAGTCCTCTGCCGAGCTCTATGCCAACCTCTGTCTTTGTTTAGCAAACTGGACCCTTCGCAGATTCTGTCTTGCCAGGTGTCGGTATGCTATAAAGAAAAAAAGACACAACAGTCAGTTTTTAGGAAAGAATGCTTTGTTTGCTAATAACTGTCTCTGAAACCTTTGCTGTTCTGCTTTCCCTAACTTAGCACACCCCAAAAGACAAAAAACCTATCTTTTGGGGGGGGAAGAAAAAATTAAGACTATTTACCCTTAGCAAGTCCTCTGCCGAGCTCTATGCCAGCCTCTGGCTTTGTTTAGTAGACTGGACCTTTCAATGATTACGTCTTGCCATGGGTTGGTATGCTAAAAAGGATAAAGACACAAGTCAGTTTTTAGGAAAGCATGCTTTGTTTATTTCTAATTGTCCCTGAACCTTTTTCTCTTCTACTTTCCCTAACTTAGCACACCCCAAAAGACAAAAAAATAACTTGGGGGGGAAAAGAAAAAGAAAAAAATAAGACTATTTACCCTTGGCAAGTCCTCCTCCGAGCTCTATGCCAGCCTCTGTCTTTGTTTAGCAGACTGGACCCTTCGATGATTACATCTTGCCAGGGGTTGGTATGCTAAAAAGGAAAAAGACACAAGTCAGTTTTTAGGAAAGCATGCTTTGTTTGTTCCTAACTGTACCTGAACCTTTTTTTCTTATATTTTCACTAACTTAGCACACCCTAAAATTCAAGAACCTAACTTGGTGGGGGGGGAGAAAAAAATTAAGACTATTTACCCTTAACAAGTCCTCTGCCGAGCTCTATGCCAGCCTCTGTCTTTGTTTAGCAGACTGGACCCTTCGTCGATTCTGTCTTGCCAGGTGTCGGTATGCTATAAAGAAAAAAAGACACAACAGTCAGTTTTTAGGAAAGCATGCTTTGATTGCCACTAACTGTCCTTGAAAACTTTGCAGTTCTGCTTTCCCTAACTTAGCAAACCCAAAAAGACAAAAACCTAACTTAGGAAGGGGGGAAAGAAAAAATTAAGATTATTTACCCATAGCAAGTCCTCCGCCAAACTCTATGCTAACCTCTGTCTTTGTTTAGCAGACTGGACCCTTCGCCGATTCTGTCTTGCCAGGTGTCGGTATGCTATAAAGAAAAAAAGACACAACAGTCAGTTTTTAGGAAAGAATGCTTTGTTTGCTAATAACTGTCTCTGAAACCTTTGCTGTTCTGCTTTCCCTAACTTAGCACACCCCAAAAGACAAAAACCTATCTTTTGGGGGGGAAGAAAAAGAAAAAATTAAGAGTATTTACCCTTAGCAAGTCCTCTGCCGAGCTCTATGCCAACCTCTGTCTTTGTTTAGCAAACTGGACCCTTCGCCGATTCTGTCTTGCCAGGTGTCGGTATGCTATAAAGAAAAAAAGACACAACAGTCAGTTTTTAGGAAAGAATGCTTTGTTTGCTAATAACTGTCTCTGAAACCTTTGCTGTTCTGCTTTCCCTAACTTAGCACACCCCAAAAGACAAAAAACCTATCTTTTGGGGGGGGAAGAAAAATTAAGACTATTTACCCTTAGCAAGTCCTCTGCCGAGCTCTATGCCAGCCTCTGTCTTTGTTTAGTAGACTGGACCCTTCAATGATTACGTCTTGCCATGGGTTGGTATGCTAAAAAGGATAAAGACACAAGTCAGTTTTTAGGAAAGCATGCTTTGTTTATTTCTAATTGTCCCTGAACCTTTTTCTCTTCTACTTTCCCTAACTTAGCACACCCCAAAAGACAAAAAAATAACTTGGGGGGGAAAAGAAAAAGAAAAAAATAAGACTATTTACCCTTGGCAAGTCCTCCTCCGAGCTCTATGCCAGCCTCTGTCTTTGTTTAGCAGACTGGACCCTTCGATGATTACATCTTGCCAGGGGTTGGTATGCTAAAAAGGAAAAAGACACAAGTCAGTTTTTAGGAAAGCATGCTTTGTTTGTTCCTAACTGTACCTGAACCTTTTTTTCTTATATTTTCACTAACTTAGCACACCCTAAAATTCAAGAACCTAACTTGGTGGGGGGGGAGAAAAAAATTAAGACTATTTACCCTTAACAAGTCCTCTGCCGAGCTCTATGCCAGCCTCTGTCTTTGTTTAGCAGACTGGACCCTTCGTCGATTCTGTCTTGCCAGGTGTCGGTATGCTATAAAGAAAAAAAGACACAACAGTCAGTTTTTAGGAAAGCATGCTTTGATTGCCACTAACTGTCCTTGAAAACTTTGCAGTTCTGCTTTCCCTAACTTAGCAAACCCAAAAAGACAAAAACCTAACTTAGGAAGGGGGGAAAGAAAAAATTAAGATTATTTACCCATAGCAAGTCCTCCGCCAAACTCTATGCTAACCTCTGTCTTTGTTTAGCAGACTGGACCCTTCGCCGATTCTGTCTTGCCAGGTGTCGGTATGCTATAAAGAAAAAAAGACACAACAGTCAGTTTTTAGGAAAGAATGCTTTGTTTGCTAATAACTGTCTCTGAAACCTTTGCTGTTCTGCTTTCCCTAACTTAGCACACCCCAAAAGACAAAAACCTATCTTTTGGGGGGGAAGAAAAAGAAAAAATTAAGACTATTTACCCTTAGCAAGTCCTCTGCCGAGCTCTATGCCAACCTCTGTCTTTGTTTAGCAAACTGGACCCTTCGCCGATTCTGTCTTGCCAGGTGTCGGTATGCTATAAAGAAAAAAAGACACAACAGTCAGTTTTTAGGAAAGAATGCTTTGTTTGCTAATAACTGTCTCTGAAACCTTTGCTGTTCTGCTTTCCCTAAATTAGCACACCCCAAAAGACAAAAACCTATCTTTTGGGGGGGAAGAAAAAGAAAAAATTAAGACTATTTACCCTTAGCAAGTCCTCTGCTGAGCTCTATGCCAGCCTCTGTCTTTGTTTAGTAGACTGGACCCTTCAATGATTACGTCTTGCCATGGGTTGGTATGCTAAAAAGGAAAAAGACACAAGTCAGTTTTTAGGAAAGCATGCTTTGTTTATTTCTAATTGTCCCTGAACCTTTTTCTCTTCTACTTTCCCTAACTTAGCACAACCCAAAAGACAAAAAACTAACTTGGGGAGGAAAAGAAAAAGAAAAAATTAAGACTATTTACCCTTGGCAAGTCCTCCTCCGAGCTCTATGCCAGCCTCTGTCTTTGTTTAGCAGACTGGACCCTTCGATGATTACATCTTGCCAGGGGTTGGTATGCTAAAAAGGAAAAAGACACAAGTGAGTTTTTAGGAAAGCATGCTTTGTTTGTCCTTAACTGTCCCTGAACCTTTTTCTCTTCTACTTTCACTAACTTAGCACACCCCAAACTACAAGAACCTAACATGGGGGGGAGGGGGGAAGAAAAAAATTAAGACTATTTACCCTTAGCAAGTCCTCTGCCGAGCTCTATGCCAGCCTCTGTCTTTGTTTAGCAGACTGGACCCTTCGCCGATACTGTCTTGCCAGGTGTCGGTAAGCTATAAAGAAAAAGACACAACAGTCAGTTTTTAGGAAAGCATGCTTTGTTTGCTACTAACTGTCTCTGAAACCTTTGTTGTTCTGCTTTCCCTAATTTAGCACACCCCAAAAGACAAAAACCTATCTTTTGGGGGTGGAGGGGGAGAAAAAGCCTCTGTCTTTGTTTAGCAGACTGGAACCTTCGCCGATTCTGTCTTGCCAGGTGTCGGTAAGCTATAAAGAAAAAGACACAACAGTCAGTTTTTAGGAAAGCATGCTTTGTTTGCTACTAACTGTCTCTGAAACCTTTGCTGTTCTGCTTTCCCTAACTTAGCACACCCCAAAAGACAAAAACCTATCTTTTGGGGGGGAAGAAAAAGAAAAAATTAAGACTATTTACCCTTAGCAATTCCTCTGCCGAGCTCTATGCCAGCCTCTGTCTTTGTTTAGCAGACTGGACCCTTCAATGATTACGTCTTGCCATGGGTTGGTATGCTAAAAAGGAAAGAGACACAAGTCAGTTTTTAGGAAAGCATGCTTTGTTTATTTCTAATTGTCCCTGAACCTTTTTCTCTTCTACTTTCCCTAACTTAGCACAACCCAAAGGACAAAAAACTAACTTGGGGGGGAAAAGAAAAAGACAAAATTAAGACTATTTACCCTTGGCTAGTCCTCCTCCGAGCTCTATGCCAGCCTCTGTCTTTGTTTAGCAGACTGGACCCTTCGATGATTACATCTTGCCAGGGGTTGGTATGCTAAAAAGGAAAAAGACACAAGTCAGTTTTTAGGAAAGCATGCTTTGTTTGTTCCTAACTGTCCCTGAACCTTTTTCTCTTCTACTTTCACTAACTTAGCACACCCCAAACTACAAGTACCTAACATGGGGGGGAGGGGGGATGAAAAAAATTAAGACTATTTACCTTTAGCAAGTCCTCTGCCGAGATCTATGCCAGCCTCTGTCTTTGTTTAGCAGACTGGACCCTTCGCCGATTCTGTCTTGCCAGGTGTCGGTATGCTATAAAGAAAAAAAGACACAACAGTCAGTTTTTAGGAAAGCATACTTTGTTTGCCACTAACTGTACTTGAAAACTTTGCAGTTCTGCTTTCCCTAACTTAGCAAACCCCAAAAGACAAAAGCCTAACTTTGGAAGCGGGGAAAGAAAAAATTAAGATTATTTACCCATAGCAAGTCCTCCGCCAAGCTCTATGCCAACCTCTGTCTTTGTTTAGCAGACTGGACCTTCGCCGATTCTGTCTTGCCAGGTGTCGGTATGCTATAAAGAAAAATAGACACAACACTCAGTCTTTAGGAAAGCATGCTTTGTTTGCTACTAACTGTCTCTGAAACCTTTGTTGTTCTGCTTTCCCTAATTTAGCACACCCCAAAAGACAAAAACCTATCTTTTGGGGGGGAAGAAAAAGAAAAAATTAAGACTATTTACCCTTAGCAAGTCCTCTGCCGAGCTCTATGCCAGCCTCTGTCTTTGTTTAGCAGACTGGACCCTTCGATGATTACATCTTGCCAGGGGTTGGTATTCTAAAAAGGAAAAAGACATAAGTCAGTTTTTAGGAAAGCATGCTTTGTTTGTTCCTAACTGTACCTGAACCTTTTTCTCTTCTACTTTCACTTACTTAGCACACCCTAAAATACAAGATCCTAACTTGGGGGGGGGGAATTAAGACTATTTACCCTTAGCAAGTCCTCTGCCGAGGTCTATGCCAGCCTCTGTCTTTGTTTAGCAGACTGGACCCTTCGCCGATTCTGTCTTGACAGGTGTCGGTAAGCTATAAAGAAAAAGACACAACAGTCAGTTTTTAGGAAAGCATGCTTTGTTTGCTACTAACTGTCTCTGAAACCTTTGCTGTTCTGCTTTCCCTAACTTAGCACACCCCAAAAGACAAAAACCTATCTTTTGGGGGGGAAGAAAAAGAAAAAAATAAGACTATTTACCCTTAGCAAGTCCTCTGCCGAGCTCTATGCCAGCCTCTGTCTTTGTTTAGCAGACTGGACCCTTCAATGATTACGTCTTGCCATGGGTTGGTATGCTAAAAAGGAAAAAGACACAAGTCAGTTTTTAGGAAAGCATGCTTTGTTTATTTCTAATTGTCCCTGAACCTTTTTCTCTTCTACTTTCCCTAACTTAGCACAACCCAAAAGACAAAAAACTAACTTGGGGAGGAAAAGAAAAAGAAAAAATTAAGACTATTTACCCTTGGCAAGTCCTCCTCTGAGCTCTATGCCAGCCTCTGTCTTTGTTTAGCAGACAAGACCCTTCGATGATTACATCTTGCCAGGGGTTGGTATGCTAAAAAGAAAAAAGACACAAGTGAGTTTTTAGGAAAGCATGCTTTGTTTGTCCTTAACTGTCCCTGAACCTTTTTCTCTTCTACTTTCACTAACTTAGCACACCCCAAACTACAAGAACCTAACATGGGGGGAGGGGGGAAGAAAAAAATTAAGACTATTTATCCTTAGCAAGTCCTCTGCCGAGCTCTATGCCAGCCTCTGTCTTTGTTTAGCAGACTGGACCCTTCGCCGATTCTGTCTTGCCAGGTGTTGGTAAGCTATAAATAAAAAGACACAACAGTCAGTTTTTAGGAAAGCATGCTTTGTTTGCTACTAACTGTCTCTGAAACCTTTGCTGTTCTTCTTTCCCTAACTTAGCACACCAAAAACACAAAAACCTATCTTTTGGGGGGGAAGAAAAAGAAAAAATTAATACTATTTACCCTTAGCAAGTCCTCTGCCGAGCTCTATGCCATCCTCTGTCTTTGTTTAGCAGACTGGACCCTTCGATGATTACATCTTGCCAGGGGTTGGTATGCTAAAAAGGAAAAAGACATAAGTCAGTTTTTAGGAAAGCATGCTTTGTTTGTTCCTAACTGTACCTGAACCTTTTTCTCTTCTACTTTCACTTACTTAGCACACCCTAAAATACAAGAACCTAACTTGGGGGGGAGAAAAAAATTAAGACTATTTACCCTTAGCAAGTCCTCTGCCGAGCTCTATGCCAGCCTCTGTCTTTGTTTAGCAGACTGGAACCTTCTCCGATTCTGTCTTGCCAGGTGTCGGTAAGCTATAAAGAAAAAGACACAACAGTCAGTTTTAAGGAAAGCATGCTTTGTTTGCTACTAACTGTCTCTGAAACCTTTGCTGTTCTGCTTTCCCTAACTTAGCACACCCCAAAAGACAAAAACCTATCTTTTGGGGGGGGAAGAAAAAGAAAAAATTAAGACTATTTACCCTTAGCAAGTCCTCTGCCGAGCTCTATGCCAGCCTCTGTCTTTGTTTAGCAGACTGGACCCTTCAATGATTGCGTCTTGCCATGGGTTGGTATGCTAAAAAGTAAAAAGACACAAGTCAGTTTTTAGGAAAGCATGCTTTGTTTACTACTGTCTCTGAAACCTTTGCTGTTCTGCTTTCCCTAACTTAGCACACCCCAAAAGACAAAAAACCTATCTTTTGGGGAGGAAGAAAAAAATTAAGACTATTTACCCTTAGCAAGTCCTCTGCCGAGCTCTATGCCAGCCTCTGTCTTTGTTTAGCAGACTGGACCCTTCGTAGATTCTGTCTTGCCAGGTATTGGTATGATATAAAGAAAAAAGATACAACAGTCAGTTTTTAGGAAAGCATGCTTTGTTTGCCACTAACTGTCCTTTAAAACTTTGCAGTTCTGCTTTCCCTAACTTAGCAAACCCCAATAGACAAAAACCTAACTTAGGAAGGGGGAAAAAAAAAAAATAAGATTATTTACCCATAGCAAGTGCTCCGCCAAGCTCTATGCCAACCTCCGTCTTTGTTTAGCAGACTGGAACCTTCGCCGATTCTGTCTTGCCAGGTGTCGGTATGCTATAAAGAAAAAAAGACACAACAGTCAGTTTTTAGGAAAGCATGCTTTGTTTGCTACTAACTGTCTCTGAAACCTTTGTTGTTCTGCTTTCCCTAATTTAGCACACCCCAAAAGACAAAAACCTATCTTTTGGAAGGGGGGGGGGGGGGGAGAAAAAGCCTCTGTCTGAGTTTAGCAGACTGGACCCTTCGCCGATTCTGTCTTGCCAGGTGTCGGTAAGCTATAAAGAAAAAGACACAACAGTCAGTTTTTAGGAACGCATGCTTTGTTTGCTACTAACTGTCTCTGGAACCTTTGCTGTTCTGCTTTCCCTAACTTAGCACACCCCAAAAGACAAAAACCTATCTTTTGGGGGGGGAAGAAAAAGAAAAAATGAAGACTATTTACCCTTAGCAAGTCCTCTGCCGAGCTCTATGCCAGCCTCTGTCTTTGTTTAGCAGACTGGACCCTTCAATGATTACGTCTTGCCAAGGGTTGGTATGCTAAAAAGGAAAAAGACACAAGTCAGTTTTTAGGAAAGCATGCTTTGTTTATTTCTAATTGTCCCTGAACCTTTTTCTCTTCTACTTTCCCTAACTTAGCACAACCCAAAAGACAATAAACTAACTTGGGGGGAAAAGAAAAAGAAAAAATTAAGACTATTTACCCTTGGCTAGTCCTCCTCCGAGCTCTATGCCAGCCTCTGTCTTTGTTTAGCAGACTGGACCCTTCGATGATTACATCTTGCCAGGGGTTGGTATGCTAAAAAGGAAAAAGACACAAGTCAGTTTTTAGGAAAGCATGCTTTGTTTGTTCCTAACTGTCCCTGAACCTTTTTCTCTTCTACTTTCACAAACTAAGCACACCCCAAACTACAAGTACCTAACATGGGGGGGAGGGGGGAAGAAAAAAATTAAGACTATTTACCCTTAGCAAGTCCTCTGCCGAGCTCTATGCCAGCCTCTGTCTTTGTTTAGCAGACTGGACCCTTCGTCGATTCTGTCTTGCCAGGTGTTGGTATGATATAAAGAGAAAAGACACAACAGTCAGTTTTTAGGAAAGCATGCTTTGTTTGCCACTAACTGTCCTTGAAAACTTTGCAGTTCTGCTTTCCCTAACTTAGCAAACCCCAATAGACAAAAACCTAATTTAGGAAGGGGGGAAAGAAAAAATTAAGATTATTTACCCATAGCAAGTCCTCCGCCAAGCTCTATGCCAACCTCTGTCTTTGTTTAGCAGACTGGACCCTTCGCCGATTCTGTCTTGCCAGGTGTCGGTATGCTATAAAGAAAAGTAGACACAACAGTCAGTTTTTAGGAAAGCATGCTTTGTTTGTTCCTAACTGTACCTGAACCTTTTTCTCTTCTACTTTCACTTACTTAGCACACCCTAAAATACAAGAACCTAACTTGGGGGGGGAGAAAAAAATTAAGACTATTTACCCTTAGCAAGTCCTCTGCCGAGCTCTATGCCAGCCTCTGTCTTTGTTTAGCAGACTGGACCATTCGCCGATTCTGTCTTGCCAGGTGTCGGTAAGCTATAAAGAAAAAGACACAACAGTCAGTTTTTAGGAAAGCATGCTTTGTTTGCTACTGTCTCTGAAACCTTTGCTGTTCTGCTTTCCCTAACTTAGCACACCCCAAAAGACGAAAACCTATCTTTTCGGGGGGAAGAAAAAGAAAAAATTAAGACTATTTACCCTTAGCAAGTCCTCTGCCGAGCTCTATGCCAGCCTCTGTCTTTGTTTAGCAGAGTGGACCCTTCAATGATTACGTCTTGCCATGGGTTGGTATGCTAAAAAGGAAAAAGACACAAGTCAGTTTTTAGAAAAGCATGCTTTGTTTATTTCTAATTGTCCCTGAACCTTTTTCTCTTCTACTTTCCCTAACTTAGCACAACCCAAAAGACAAAAAACTAACTTGGGGAGGAAAAGAAAAAGAAAAAATTAAGACTATTTACCCTTGGCAAGTCCTCCTCCGAGCTCTATGCCAGCCTCTGTCTTTGTTTAGCAGACTGGACCCTTCGATGATTACATCTTGCCAGGGGTTGGTATGCTAAAAAGGAAAAAGACACAAGTGAGTTTTTAGGAAAGCATGCTTTGTTTGTCCTTAACTGTCCCTGAACCTTTTTCTCTTCTACTTTCACTAACTTAGCACACCCCAAACTACAAGAACCTAACATGGGGGGGAGGGGGGAAGAAAAAAATTAAGACTATTTACCCTTAGCAAGTCCTCTGCCGAGCTCTATGCCAGCCTCTGTCTTTGTTTAGCAGACTGGACCCTTCGCCGATACTGAATTGCCAGGTGTCGGTAAGCTATAAAGAAAAAGACACAACAGTCAGTTTTTAGGAAAGCATGCTTTGTTTGCTACTAACTGTCTCTGAAACCTTTGTTGTTCTGCTTTCCCTAATTTAGCACACCCCAAAAGACAAAAACCTGTCTTTTGGGGGGTGGAGGGGGAGAAAAAGCCTCTGTCTTTGTTTAGCAGACTGGAACCTTCGCCGATTCTGTCTTGCCAGGTGTCGGTCAGCTATAAAGAAAAAGACACAACAGTCAGTTTTTAGGAAAGCATGCTTTGTTTGCTACTAACTGTCTCTGAAACCTTTGCTGTTCTGCTTTCCCTAACTTAGCACACCCCAAAAGACAAAAACCTATCTTTTGGGGGGGGAAGAAAAAGAAAAAAATTAAGACTATTTACCCTTAGCAATTCCTCTGCCGAGCTCTATGCCAGCCTCTGTCTTTGTTTAGCAGACTGGACCCTTCAATGATTACGTCTTGCCATGGGTTGGTATGCTAAAAAGGAAAAAGACACAAGTCAGTTTTTAGGAAAGCATGCTTTGTTTATTTCTAATTGTCCCTGAACCTTTTTCTCTTCTACTTTCCCTAACTTAGCACAACCCAAAAGACAAAAAACTAACTTGGGGGGGGAAAAGAAAAAGACAAAATTAAGACTATTTACCCTTGGCTAGTCCTCCTCCGAGCTCTATGCCAGCCTCTGTCTTTGTTTAGCAGACTGGACCCTTCGATGATTACATCTTGCCAGGGGTTGGTATGCTAAAAAGGAAAAAGACACAAGTCAGTTTTTAGGAAAGCATGCTTTGTTTGTTCCTAACTGTCCCTGAACCTTTTTCTCTTCTACTTTCACTAACTTAGCACACCCCAAACTACAAGTACCTAACATGGGGGGGAGGGTGGAAGAAAAAAATTAAGACTATTTACCTTTAGCAAGTCCTCTGCCGAGATCTATGCCAGCCTCTGTCTTTGTTTAGCAGACTGGACCCTTCGCCGATTCTGTCTTGCCAGGTGTCGGTATGCTATAAAGAAAAAAAGACACAACAGTCAGTTTTTAGGAAAGCATACTTTGTTTGCCACTAACTGTACTTGAAAACTTTGCAGTTCTGCTTTCCCTAACTTAGCAAACCCCAAAAGACAAAAGCCTAACTTTGGAAGCGGGGAAAGAAAAAATTAAGATTATTTACCCATAGCAAGTCCTCCGCCAAGCTCTATGCCAACCTCTGTCTTTGTTTAGCAGACTGGAACCTTCGCCGATTCTGTCTTGCCAGGTGTCGGTAAGCTATAAAGAAAAAGACACAACAGTCAGTTTTTAGGAAAGCATGCTTTGTTTGCTACTAACTGTCTCTGAAACCTTTGTTGTTCTGCTTTCCCTAATTTAGCACACCCCAAAAGACAAAAACTATCTTTTGAGGGGGAAGAAAAAGAAAGAATTAAGACTATTTACCCTTAGCAAGTCCTCTGCTGAGCTCTATGCCAGCCTCTGTCTTTGTTTAGCAGACTGGACCCTTCGATGATTACATCTTGCCAGGGGTTGGTATGCTAAAAAGGAAAAAGACATAAGTCAGTTTTTCGGAAAGCATGCTTTGTTTGTTCCTAACTATACCTGAACCTTTTTCTCTTCTACATTCACTTACTTAGCACACCCTAAAATACAAGAACCTAACTTGGGGGGGGGGGGGGGAATTAAGACTATTTACCCTTAGCAAGTCCTCTGCCGAGCTTTATGCCAGCCTCTGTCTTTGTTTAGCAGACTGGACCCTTCGCCGATTCTGTCTTGCCAGGTGTCGGTAAGCTATAAAGAAAAAGACACAACAGTCAGTTTTTAGGAAAGCATGCTTTGTTTGCTACTAACTGTCTCTGAAACCTTTGCTGTTCTGCTTTCCCTAACTTAGCACACCCCAAAAGACAAAAACCTATCTTTTGGGGGGGAAAGAAAAAATTAAGACTATTTACCCTTAGCAAGTCCTCTGCTGAGCTCTATGCCAGCCTCTGTCTTTGTTTAGTAGACTGGACCCTTCAATGATTACGTCTTGCCATGGGTTGGTATGCTAAAAAGGAAAAAGACACAAGTCAGTTTTTAGGAAAGCATGCTTTGTTTATTTCTAATTGTCCCTGAACCTTTTTCTCTTCTACTTTCCCTAACTTAGCACAACCCAAAAGACAAAAAACTAACTTGGGAAGGAAAAGAAACAGAAAAAATTAAGACTATTTACCCTTGGCAAGTCCTCCTCCGAGCTCTATGCCAGCCTCTGTCTTTGTTTAGCAGACTGGACCCTTCGATGATTACATCTTGCCAGGGGTTGGTATGCTAAAAAGGAAAAAGACACAAGTCAGTTTTTAGGAAAGCATGTTTTGTTTGTTCCTAACTGTCCCTGAACCTTTTTCTCTTCTACTTTCACTAACTTAGCACACCCTAAAATACAAGAACCTAACATGGGGGGAGGGGGGGAGAAAAAAAATTAAGACTATTTACCCTTAGCAAGTCCTCTGCCGAGATCTATGCCAGCCTCTGTCTTTGTTTAGCAGACTGGACCCTTCGACGATTCTGTCTTGCCAGGTGTCGGTAAGCTATAAAGAAAAAGACACAACAGTCAGTTTTTAGGAAAGCATGCTTTGTTTGCTACTAACTGTCTATGAAACCTTTGCTGTTCTGCTTTCTCTAACTTAGCACACCCCAAAAGACAAAAACCTATCTTTTGGGGGGGAAGAAAAAGAAAAAATGAAGACTATTTACCCTTGGCAAGTCCTCTGCCGAGCTCTATGCCAGCCTCTGTCTTTGTTTAGCAGACTGGACCCTTCAATGATTACGTCTTGCCATGGGTTGGTATGCTAAAAAGGAAAAAGACACAAGTCAGTTTTTAGGAAAGCATGCTTTGTTCCTAACTGTCCCTGAACCTTTTTCTCTTCTACATTCACTAACTTAGCACACCCCAAAATACAAGAAACTAACTTGGAGGGGGAAGGGGGAATTAAGAATATTTACCCTTAGCAAGTCCTCTGCCGAGCTCTATGCCAGCCTCTGTCTTTGTTTAGCAGACTGGACCCTTCGCCGATTCTGTCTTGCCAGGTGTCGGTAAGCTATAAAGAAAAATAGACACAACAGTCAGTTTTTAGGAAAGCATGCTTTGTTTGCTACTAACTGTCTCTGAAACCTTTGTTGTTCTGCTTTCCCTAATTTAGCACACCCCAAAAGACAAAAACCTATCTTTTGGGGGGGGGGGGGGGGGAGAAAAAGCCTCTGTCTTTGTTTATCAGACTGGACCCTTCGCCGATTCTGTCTTGCCAGGTGTCGGTAAGCTATAAAGAAAAAGATACAACAGTCAGTTTTTAGGAAAGCATGCTTTGTTTGCTACTAACTGTCTCTGAAACCTTTGCTGTTCTGCTTTCCCTAACTTAGCACACCCCAAAAGACAAAAACCTATCTTTTGGGGGGAAGAAAAAGAAAAAATTAAGACTATTTACCCTTAGCAAGTCCTCTGCCGAGCTCTATGCCAGCCTCTGTCTTTGTTTAGCCGACTGGACCCTTCGATGATTACGTCTTGCCATGGGTTGTTATGCTAAAAAGGAAAAAAACACAAGTCAGTTTTTAGGAAAGCATGCTTTGTTTGTTCCTAACTGTCCCTGAACCTTTTTCTCTTCTACTTTCACTAACTTAGCACACCCCATACTATAAGTACCTAACATGGGGGGGGAGGGGGGAAGAAAAAAATTATGACTATTTACCTTTAGCAAGTCCTCTGCCGAGATCTATGCCAGCCTCTGTCTTTGTTTAGCAGACTGGACCTTTCGCCGATTCTGTCTTGCCAGGTGTCGGTATGCTATAAAGAAAAAAAGACACAATAGTCAGTTTTTAGGAAAGCATACTTTGTTTGCCACTAACTGTACTTGAAAACTTTGCTGTTCTGCTTTCCCTAACTTAGCAAACCCCAAAAGACAAAAACCTAACTTTGGAAGGGGGGAAAGAAAAAATTAAGATTATTTACCCATAGCAAGTCCTCCGCCAAGCTCTATGCCAACCTCTGTCTTTGTTTAGCAGACTGGACCCTTCGCCGATTCTGTCTTGCCAGGTGCCGGTATGCTATAAAGAAAAAAAGACACAACAGTCAGTTTTTAGGAAAGCATGCTTTGTTTGCTACTAACTGTCTCTGAAACCTTTGTTGTTCTGCTTTCCCTAATTAGGAAACCCCAAAAGACAAAAACCTATCTTTTGGGGGGAGGGGAGGGGGGGAGCCTCTGTCTTTGTTTAGCAGACTGGACCCTTCGCCGATTCTGTCTTGCCAGGTGTCGGTAAGCTATAAAGAAAAACACACAACAGTCAGTTTTTAGGAAAGCATGCTTTGTTTGCTACTAAATGTCTCTGAAACCTTTGCTGTTCTGCTTTCTCTAAGTTAGCACACCCCAAAAGACAAAAACCTATCTTTTGGGGGGGAAGAAAAAGAAAAAATGAAGACTATTTACCCTTAGCAAGTCCTCTGCCGAGCTCTATGCCAGCCTCTGTCTTTTTTTTAGCAGACTGGACCCTTCAATGATTACGTCTTGCCATGGGTTGGTATGCTAGAAAGGAAAAAGACACAAGTCAGTTTTTAGGAAAGCATGCTTTGTTTATTTCTAATTGTCCCTGAACCTTTTTCTCTTCTACTTTCCCTAACTTAGCACACCCCAAAAGACAAAAAAATAACTTGGGGGGGAAAGAAAAAGAAAAAAATAAGACTATTTACCCTTGGCAAGTCCTCCTCCGAGCTCTATGCCAGCCTCTGTCTTTGTTTAGCAGACTGGACCCTTCGATGATAACATCTTGCCAGGGGTTGGTATGCTAAAAAGGAAATAGACACAAGTCAGTTTTTAGGAAAGCATGCTTTGTTTGTTACTAACTGTACCTGAACCTTTTTTTCTTCTACTTTCACTAACTTAGCACACCCTAAAATTCAAGAACCTAACTTGGTGGGGGGGAAGAAAAAAATTAAGACTATTTACCCTTAACAAGTCCTCTGCCGAGCTCTATGCCAGCCTCTGTCTTTGTTTAGCAGACTGGACCCTTCGTCGATTCTGTCTTGCCAGGTGTCGGTATGCTATAAAGAAAAAAAAACACAACAGTCAGTTTTTAGGAAAGCATGCTTTGTTTGCCACTAACTGTCCTTGAAAACTTTGCAGTTCTGCTTTCCCTAACTTAGCAAACCCAAAAAGACAAAAACCTAACTTAGGAAGGGGGGAAAGAAAAAATTAAGATTATTTACCCATAGCAAGTCCTCCGCCAAACTCTATGCTAACCTCTGTCTTTGTTTAGCAGACTGGACCCTTCGCCGATTCTGTCTTGCCAGGTGTCGGTATGCTATAAAGAAAAAAAGACACAACAGTCAGTTTTTAGGAAAGAATGCTTTGTTTGCTAATAACTGTCTCTGAAACCTTTGCTGTTCTGCTTTCCCTAAATTAGCACACCCCAAAAGACAAAAACCTATCTTTTGGGGGGGAAGAAAAAGAAAAAATTAAGACTATTTACCCTTAGCAAGTCCTCTGCCGAGCTCTATGCCAACCTCTGTCTTTGTTTAGCAAACTGGACCCTTCGCAGATTCTGTCTTGCCAGGTGTCGGTATGCTATAAAGAAAAAAAGACACAACAGTCAGTTTTTAGGAAAGAATGCTTTGTTTGCTAATAACTGTCTCTGAAACCTTTGCTGTTCTGCTTTCCCTAACTTAGCACACCCCAAAAGACAAAAAACCTATCTTTTGGGGGGGAAGAAAAAATTAAGACTATTTACCCTTAGCAAGTCCTCTGCCGAGCTCTATGCCAGCCTCTGGCTTTGTTTAGTAGACTGGACCTTTCAATGATTACGTCTTGCCATGGGTTGGTATGCTAAAAAGGATAAAGACACAAGTCAGTTTTTAGGAAAGCATGCTTTGTTTATTTCTAATTGTCCCTGAACCTTTTTCTCTTCTACTTTCCCTAACTTAGCACACCCCAAAAGACAAAAAAATAACTTGGGGGGGAAAGAAAAAGAAAAAAATAAGACTATTTACCCTTGGCAAGTCCTCCTCCGAGCTCTATGCCAGCCTCTGTCTTTGTTTAGTAGACTGGACCCTTCGATGATTACATCTTGCCAGGGGTTGGTATGCTAAAAAGGAAAAAGACACAAGTCAGTTTTTAGGAAAGCATGCTTTGTTTGTTCCTAACTGTACCTGAACCTTTTTTTCTTATATTTTCACTAACTTAGCACACCCTAAAATTCAAGAACCTAACTTGGTGGGGGGGGAGAAAAAAATTAAGACTATTTACCCTTAACAAGTCCTCTGCCGAGCTCTATGCCAGCCTCTGTCTTTGTTTAGCAGACTGGACCCTTCGTCGATTCTGTCTTGCCAGGTGTCGGTATGCTATAAAGAAAAAAAGACACAACAGTCAGTTTTTAGGAAAGCATGCTTTGATTGCCACTAACTGTCCTTGAAAACTTTGCAGTTCTGCTTTCCCTAACTTAGCAAACCCAAAAAGACAAAAACCTAACTTAGGAAGGGGGGAAAGAAAAAATTAAGATTATTTACCCATAGCAAGTCCTCCGCCAAACTCTATGCTAACCTCTGTCTTTGTTTAGCAGACTGGACCCTTCGCCGATTCTGTCTTGCCAGGTGTCGGTATGCTATAAAGAAAAAAAGACACAACAGTCAGTTTTTAGGAAAGAATGCTTTGTTTGCTAATAACTGTCTCTGAAACCTTTGCTGTTCTGCTTTCCCTAACTTAGCACACCCCAAAAGACAAAAACCTATCTTTTGGGGGGGAAGAAAAAGAAAAAATTAAGACTATTTACCCTTAGCAAGTCCTCTGCCGAGCTCTATGCCAACCTCTGTCTTTGTTTAGCAAACTGGACCCTTCGCCGATTCTGTCTTGCCAGGTGTCGGTATGCTATAAAGAAAAAAAGACACAACAGTCAGTTTTTAGGAAAGAATGCTTTGTTTGCTAATAACTGTCTCTGAAACCTTTGCTGTTCTGCTTTCCCTAAATTAGCACACCCCAAAAGACAAAAACCTATCTTTTGGGGGGGAAGAAAAAGAAAAAATTAAGACTATTTACCCTTAGCAAGTCCTCTGCCGAGCTCTATGCCAACCTCTGTCTTTGTTTAGCAAACTGGACCCTTCGCAGATTCTGTCTTGCCAGGTGTCGGTATGCTATAAAGAAAAAAAGACACAACAGTCAGTTTTTAGGAAAGAATGCTTTGTTTGCTAATAACTGTCTCTGAAACCTTTGCTGTTCTGCTTTCCCTAACTTAGCACACCCCAAAAGACAAAAAACCTATCTTTTGGGGGGGGAAGAAAAAATTAAGACTATTTACCCTTAGCAAGTCCTCTGCCGAGCTCTATGCCAGCCTCTGGCTTTGTTTAGTAGACTGGACCTTTCAATGATTACGTCTTGCCATGGGTTGGTATGCTAAAAAGGATAAAGACACAAGTCAGTTTTTAGGAAAGCATGCTTTGTTTATTTCTAATTGTCCCTGAACCTTTTTCTCTTCTACTTTCCCTAACTTAGCACACCCCAAAAGACAAAAAAATAACTTGGGGGGGAAAAGAAAAAGAAAAAAATAAGACTATTTACCCTTGGCAAGTCCTCCTCCGAGCTCTATGCCAGCCTCTGTCTTTGTTTAGCAGACTGGACCCTTCGATGATTACATCTTGCCAGGGGTTGGTATGCTAAAAAGGAAAAAGACACAAGTCAGTTTTTAGGAAAGCATGCTTTGTTTGTTCCTAACTGTACCTGAACCTTTTTTTCTTATATTTTCACTAACTTAGCACACCCTAAAATTCAAGAACCTAACTTGGTGGGGGGGGAGAAAAAAATTAAGACTATTTACCCTTAACAAGTCCTCTGCCGAGCTCTATGCCAGCCTCTGTCTTTGTTTAGCAGACTGGACCCTTCGTCGATTCTGTCTTGCCAGGTGTCGGTATGCTATAAAGAAAAAAAGACACAACAGTCAGTTTTTAGGAAAGCATGCTTTGATTGCCACTAACTGTCCTTGAAAACTTTGCAGTTCTGCTTTCCCTAACTTAGCAAACCCAAAAAGACAAAAACCTAACTTAGGAAGGGGGGAAAGAAAAAATTAAGATTATTTACCCATAGCAAGTCCTCCGCCAAACTCTATGCTAACCTCTGTCTTTGTTTAGCAGACTGGACCCTTCGCCGATTCTGTCTTGCCAGGTGTCGGTATGCTATAAAGAAAAAAAGACACAACAGTCAGTTTTTAGGAAAGAATGCTTTGTTTGCTAATAACTGTCTCTGAAACCTTTGCTGTTCTGCTTTCCCTAACTTAGCACACCCCAAAAGACAAAAACCTATCTTTTGGGGGGGAAGAAAAAGAAAAAATTAAGAGTATTTACCCTTAGCAAGTCCTCTGCCGAGCTCTATGCCAACCTCTGTCTTTGTTTAGCAAACTGGACCCTTCGCCGATTCTGTCTTGCCAGGTGTCGGTATGCTATAAAGAAAAAAAGACACAACAGTCAGTTTTTAGGAAAGAATGCTTTGTTTGCTAATAACTGTCTCTGAAACCTTTGCTGTTCTGCTTTCCCTAACTTAGCACACCCCAAAAGACAAAAAACCTATCTTTTGGGGGGGGAAGAAAAATTAAGACTATTTACCCTTAGCAAGTCCTCTGCCGAGCTCTATGCCAGCCTCTGTCTTTGTTTAGTAGACTGGACCCTTCAATGATTACGTCTTGCCATGGGTTGGTATGCTAAAAAGGATAAAGACACAAGTCAGTTTTTAGGAAAGCATGCTTTGTTTATTTCTAATTGTCCCTGAACCTTTTTCTCTTCTACTTTCCCTAACTTAGCACACCCCAAAAGACAAAAAAATAACTTGGGGGGGAAAAGAAAAAGAAAAAAATAAGACTATTTACCCTTGGCAAGTCCTCCTCCGAGCTCTATGCCAGCCTCTGTCTTTGTTTAGCAGACTGGACCCTTCGATGATTACATCTTGCCAGGGGTTGGTATGCTAAAAAGGAAAAAGACACAAGTCAGTTTTTAGGAAAGCATGCTTTGTTTGTTCCTAACTGTACCTGAACCTTTTTTTCTTATATTTTCACTAACTTAGCACACCCTAAAATTCAAGAACCTAACTTGGTGGGGGGGGAGAAAAAAATTAAGACTATTTACCCTTAACAAGTCCTCTGCCGAGCTCTATGCCAGCCTCTGTCTTTGTTTAGCAGACTGGACCCTTCGTCGATTCTGTCTTGCCAGGTGTCGGTATGCTATAAAGAAAAAAAGACACAACAGTCAGTTTTTAGGAAAGCATGCTTTGATTGCCACTAACTGTCCTTGAAAACTTTGCAGTTCTGCTTTCCCTAACTTAGCAAACCCAAAAAGACAAAAACCTAACTTAGGAAGGGGGGAAAGAAAAAATTAAGATTATTTACCCATAGCAAGTCCTCCGCCAAACTCTATGCTAACCTCTGTCTTTGTTTAGCAGACTGGACCCTTCGCCGATTCTGTCTTGCCAGGTGTCGGTATGCTATAAAGAAAAAAAGACACAACAGTCAGTTTTTAGGAAAGAATGCTTTGTTTGCTAATAACTGTCTCTGAAACCTTTGCTGTTCTGCTTTCCCTAACTTAGCACACCCCAAAAGACAAAAACCTATCTTTTGGGGGGGAAGAAAAAGAAAAAATTAAGACTATTTACCCTTAGCAAGTCCTCTGCCGAGCTCTATGCCAACCTCTGTCTTTGTTTAGCAAACTGGACCCTTCGCCGATTCTGTCTTGCCAGGTGTCGGTATGCTATAAAGAAAAAAAGACACAACAGTCAGTTTTTAGGAAAGAATGCTTTGTTTGCTAATAACTGTCTCTGAAACCTTTGCTGTTCTGCTTTCCCTAAATTAGCACACCCCAAAAGACAAAAACCTATCTTTTGGGGGGGAAGAAAAAGAAAAAATTAAGACTATTTACCCTTAGCAAGTCCTCTGCCGAGCTCTATGCCAACCTCTGTCTTTGTTTAGCAAACTGGACCCTTCGCAGATTCTGTCTTGCCAGGTGTCGGTATGCTATAAAGAAAAAAAGACACAACAGTCAGTTTTTAGGAAAGAATGCTTTGTTTGCTAATAACTGTCTCTGAAACCTTTGCTGTTCTGCTTTCCCTAACTTAGCACACCCCAAAAGACAAAAAACCTATCTTTTGGGGGGGAAGAAAAAATTAAGACTATTTACCCTTAGCAAGTCCTCTGCCGAGCTCTATGCCAGCCTCTGGCTTTGTTTAGTAGACTGGACCTTTCAATGATTACGTCTTGCCATGGGTTGGTATGCTAAAAAGGATAAAGACACAAGTCAGTTTTTAGGAAAGCATGCTTTGTTTATTTCTAATTGTCCCTGAACCTTTTTCTCTTCTACTTTCCCTAACTTAGCACACCCCAAAAGACAAAAAAATAACTTGGGGGGGAAAAGAAAAAGAAAAAAATAAGACTATTTACCTTTGGCAAGTCCTCCTCCGAGCTCTATGCCAGCCTCTGTCTTTGTTTAGCAGACTGGACCCTTCGATGATTACATCTTGCCAGGGGTTGGTATGCTAAAAAGGAAAAAGACACAAGTCAGTTTTTAGGAAAGCATGCTTTGTTTGTTCCTAACTGTACCTGAACCTTTTTTTCTTATATTTTCACTAACTTAGCACACCCTAAAATTCAAGAACCTAACTTGGTGGGGGGGGGAGAAAAAAATTAAGACTATTTACCCTTAACAAGTCCTCTGCCGAGCTCTATGCCAGCCTCTGTCTTTGTTTAGCAGACTGGACCCTTCGTCGATTCTGTCTTGCCAGGTGTCGGTATGCTATAAAGAAAAAAAGACACAACAGTCAGTTTTTAGGAAAGCATGCTTTGATTGCCACTAACTGTCCTTGAAAACTTTGCAGTTCTGCTTTCCCTAACTTAGCAAACCCAAAAAGACAAAAACCTAACTTAGGAAGGGGGGAAAGAAAAAATTAAGATTATTTACCCATAGCAAGTCCTCCGCCAAACTCTATGCTAACCTCTGTCTTTGTTTAGCAGACTGGACCCTTCGCCGATTCTGTCTTGCCAGGTGTCGGTATGCTATAAAGAAAAAAAGACACAACAGTCAGTTTTTAGGAAAGAATGCTTTGTTTGCTAATAACTGTCTCTGAAACCTTTGCTGTTCTGCTTTCCCTAACTTAGCACACCCCAAAAGACAAAAACCTATCTTTTGGGGGGGAAGAAAAAGAAAAAATTAAGAGTATTTACCCTTAGCAAGTCCTCTGCCGAGCTCTATGCCAACCTCTGTCTTTGTTTAGCAAACTGGACCCTTCGCCGATTCTGTCTTGCCAGGTGTCGGTATGCTATAAAGAAAAAAAGACACAACAGTCAGTTTTTAGGAAAGAATGCTTTGTTTGCTAATAACTGTCTCTGAAACCTTTGCTGTTCTGCTTTCCCTAACTTAGCACACCCCAAAAGACAAAAAACCTATCTTTTGGGGGGGGAAGAAAAATTAAGACTATTTACCCTTAGCAAGTCCTCTGCCGAGCTCTATGCCAGCCTCTGTCTTTGTTTAGTAGACTGGACCCTTCAATGATTACGTCTTGCCATGGGTTGGTATGCTAAAAAGGATAAAGACACAAGTCAGTTTTTAGGAAAGCATGCTTTGTTTATTTCTAATTGTCCCTGAACCTTTTTCTCTTCTACTTTCCCTAACTTAGCACAACCCAAAAGACAAAAAACTAACTTGGGAAGGAAAAGAAATAGAAAAAATTAAGACTATTTACCCTTGGCAAGTCCTCCTCCGAGCTCTATGCCAGCCTCTGTCTTTGTTTAGCAGACTGGACCCTTCGATGATTACATCTTGCCAGGGGTTGGTATGCTAAAAAGGAAAAATACACAAGTCAGTTTTTAGGAAAGCATGCTTTGTTTGTTCCTAACTGTCCCTGAACCTTTTTCTCTTTTACTTTCACTAACTTAGCACACCCTAAAATACAAGAACCTAACATGGGGGGAGGGGGGAAGAAAAAAATTAAGACTATATACCCTTAACAAGTCCTCTGCCGAGATCTATGCCAGCCTCTGTCTTTGTTTAGCAGACTGGACCCTTCGCCGATTCTGTCTTGCCAGGTGTCGGTAAGCTATAAAGAAAAAGACACAACAGTCAGTTTTTAGAAAAGCATGCTTTGTTTGCTACTAACTGTCTATGAAACCTTTGCTGTTCTGCTTTCTCTAACTTAGCACACCCCAAAAGACAAAAACCTATCTTTTGGGGGGGAAGAAAAAGAAAAAATGAAGACTATTTACCCTTAGCAAGTCCTCTGCCGAGCTCTATGCCAGCCTCTGTCTTTGTTTAGCAGACTGGACCCTTCAATGATTACGTCTTGCCATGGGTTGGTATGCTAAAAAGGAAAAAGACACAAGTCAGTTTTTAGGAAAGCATGCTTTGTTCCTAACTGTCCCTGAACCTTTTTCTCTTCTACATTCACTAACTTAGCACACCCCAAAATACAAGAAACTAACTTGGAGGGGGAAGGGGGAATTAAGATTATTTACCCTTAGCAAGTCCTCTGCCGAGCTCTATGCCAGCCTCTGTCTTTGTTTAGCAGACTGGACCCTTCGATGATTACATCTTGCCAGGGGTTGGTATGCTAAAAAGGAAAAAGACACAAGTCAGTTTTTAGGAAAGCATGCTTTGTTTGTTCCTAACTGTACCTGAACCTTTTTTTCTTATATTTTCACTAACTTAGCACACCCTAAAATTCAAGAACCTAACTTGGTGGGGGGGGAGAAAAAAATTAAGACTATTTACCCTTAACAAGTCCTCTGCCGAGCTCTATGCCAGCCTCTGTCTTTGTTTAGCAGACTGGACCCTTCGTCGATTCTGTCTTGCCAGGTGTCGGTATGCTATAAAGAAAAAAAGACACAACAGTCAGTTTTTAGGAAAGCATGCTTTGATTGCCACTAACTGTCCTTGAAAACTTTGCAGTTCTGCTTTCCCTAACTTAGCAAACCCAAAAAGACAAAAACCTAACTTAGGAAGGGGGGAAAGAAAAAATTAAGATTATTTACCCATAGCAAGTCCTCCGCCAAACTCTATGCTAACCTCTGTCTTTGTTTAGCAGACTGGACCCTTCGCCGATTCTGTCTTGCCAGGTGTCGGTATGCTATAAAGAAAAAAAGACACAACAGTCAGTTTTTAGGAAAGAATGCTTTGTTTGCTAATAACTGTCTCTGAAACCTTTGCTGTTCTGCTTTCCCTAACTTAGCACACCCCAAAAGACAAAAACCTATCTTTTGGGGGGGAAGAAAAAGAAAAAATTAAGACTATTTACCCTTAGCAAGTCCTCTGCCGAGCTCTATGCCAACCTCTGTCTTTGTTTAGCAAACTGGACCCTTCGCCGATTCTGTCTTGCCAGGTGTCGGTATGCTATAAAGAAAAAAAGACACAACAGTCAGTTTTTAGGAAAGAATGCTTTGTTTGCTAATAACTGTCTCTGAAACCTTTGCTGTTCTGCTTTCCCTAAATTAGCACACCCCAAAAGACAAAAACCTATCTTTTGGGGGGGAAGAAAAAGAAAAAATTAAGACTATTTACCCTTAGCAAGTCCTCTGCCGAGCTCTATGCCAACCTCTGTCTTTGTTTAGCAAACTGGACCCTTCGCAGATTCTGTCTTGCCAGGTGTCGGTATGCTATAAAGAAAAAAAGACACAACAGTCAGTTTTTAGGAAAGAATGCTTTGTTTGCTAATAACTGTCTCTGAAACCTTTGCTGTTCTGCTTTCCCTAACTTAGCACACCCCAAAAGACAAAAAACCTATCTTTTGGGGGGGAAGAAAAAATTAAGACTATTTACCCTTAGCAAGTCCTCTGCCGAGCTCTATGCCAGCCTCTGGCTTTGTTTAGTAGACTGGACCTTTCAATGATTACGTCTTGCCATGGGTTGGTATGCTAAAAAGGATAAAGACACAAGTCAGTTTTTAGGAAAGCATGCTTTGTTTATTTCTAATTGTCCCTGAACCTTTTTCTCTTCTACTTTCCCTAACTTAGCACACCCCAAAAGACAAAAAAATAACTTGGGGGGGAAAAGAAAAAGAAAAAAATAAGACTATTTACCTTTGGCAAGTCCTCCTCCGAGCTCTATGCCAGCCTCTGTCTTTGTTTAGCAGACTGGACCCTTCGATGATTACATCTTGCCAGGGGTTGGTATGCTAAAAAGGAAAAAGACACAAGTCAGTTTTTAGGAAAGCATGCTTTGTTTGTTCCTAACTGTACCTGAACCTTTTTTTCTTATATTTTCACTAACTTAGCACACCCTAAAATTCAAGAACCTAACTTGGTGGGGGGGGGAGAAAAAAATTAAGACTATTTACCCTTAACAAGTCCTCTGCCGAGCTCTATGCCAGCCTCTGTCTTTGTTTAGCAGACTGGACCCTTCGTCGATTCTGTCTTGCCAGGTGTCGGTATGCTATAAAGAAAAAAAGACACAACAGTCAGTTTTTAGGAAAGCATGCTTTGATTGCCACTAACTGTCCTTGAAAACTTTGCAGTTCTGCTTTCCCTAACTTAGCAAACCCAAAAAGACAAAAACCTAACTTAGGAAGGGGGGAAAGAAAAAATTAAGATTATTTACCCATAGCAAGTCCTCCGCCAAACTCTATGCTAACCTCTGTCTTTGTTTAGCAGACTGGACCCTTCGCCGATTCTGTCTTGCCAGGTGTCGGTATGCTATAAAGAAAAAAAGACACAACAGTCAGTTTTTAGGAAAGAATGCTTTGTTTGCTAATAACTGTCTCTGAAACCTTTGCTGTTCTGCTTTCCCTAACTTAGCACACCCCAAAAGACAAAAACCTATCTTTTGGGGGGGAAGAAAAAGAAAAAATTAAGAGTATTTACCCTTAGCAAGTCCTCTGCCGAGCTCTATGCCAACCTCTGTCTTTGTTTAGCAAACTGGACCCTTCGCCGATTCTGTCTTGCCAGGTGTCGGTATGCTATAAAGAAAAAAAGACACAACAGTCAGTTTTTAGGAAAGAATGCTTTGTTTGCTAATAACTGTCTCTGAAACCTTTGCTGTTCTGCTTTCCCTAACTTAGCACACCCCAAAAGACAAAAAACCTATCTTTTGGGGGGGGAAGAAAAATTAAGACTATTTACCCTTAGCAAGTCCTCTGCCGAGCTCTATGCCAGCCTCTGTCTTTGTTTAGTAGACTGGACCCTTCAATGATTACGTCTTGCCATGGGTTGGTATGCTAAAAAGGATAAAGACACAAGTCAGTTTTTAGGAAAGCATGCTTTGTTTATTTCTAATTGTCCCTGAACCTTTTTCTCTTCTACTTTCCCTAACTTAGCACAACCCAAAAGACAAAAAACTAACTTGGGAAGGAAAAGAAATAGAAAAAATTAAGACTATTTACCCTTGGCAAGTCCTCCTCCGAGCTCTATGCCAGCCTCTGTCTTTGTTTAGCAGACTGGACCCTTCGATGATTACATCTTGCCAGGGGTTGGTATGCTAAAAAGGAAAAATACACAAGTCAGTTTTTAGGAAAGCATGCTTTGTTTGTTCCTAACTGTCCCTGAACCTTTTTCTCTTTTACTTTCACTAACTTAGCACACCCTAAAATACAAGAACCTAACATGGGGGGAGGGGGGAAGAAAAAAATTAAGACTATATACCCTTAACAAGTCCTCTGCCGAGATCTATGCCAGCCTCTGTCTTTGTTTAGCAGACTGGACCCTTCGCCGATTCTGTCTTGCCAGGTGTCGGTAAGCTATAAAGAAAAAGACACAACAGTCAGTTTTTAGAAAAGCATGCTTTGTTTGCTACTAACTGTCTATGAAACCTTTGCTGTTCTGCTTTCTCTAACTTAGCACACCCCAAAAGACAAAAACCTATCTTTTGGGGGGGAAGAAAAAGAAAAAATGAAGACTATTTACCCTTAGCAAGTCCTCTGCCGAGCTCTATGCCAGCCTCTGTCTTTGTTTAGCAGACTGGACCCTTCAATGATTACGTCTTGCCATGGGTTGGTATGCTAAAAAGGAAAAAGACACAAGTCAGTTTTTAGGAAAGCATGCTTTGTTCCTAACTGTCCCTGAACCTTTTTCTCTTCTACATTCACTAACTTAGCACACCCCAAAATACAAGAAACTAACTTGGAGGGGGAAGGGGGAATTAAGATTATTTACCCTTAGCAAGTCCTCTGCCGAGCTCTATGCCAGCCTCTGTCTTTGTTTAGCAGACTGGACCCTTCGCCGATTCTGTCTTGCCAGGTGTCGGTAAGCTATAAAGAAAAAGACACAACAGTCAGTTTTTAGGAAAGCATGCTTTGTTTGCTACTAACTGTCTCTGAAACCTTTGCTGTTCTGCTTTCCCTAACTTAGCACACCCCAAAAGACAAAAACCTATCTTTTGGGGGGGGAGAAAAAGAAAAAATTAAGACTATTTACCCTTAGCAAGTCCTCTGCCGAGCTCTATGCCAGCCTCTGTCTTTGTTTAGCAGACTGGACCCTTCGATGATTACGTCTTGCCATGGGTTGTTATGCTAAAAAGGAAAAAAACACAAGTCAGTTTTTAGGAAAGCATGCTTTGTTTGTTCCTAACTGTCCCTGAACATTTTTCTCTTCTACTTTCACTAACTTAGCACACCCCATACTATAAGTACCTAACATGGGGGGGAGGGGGGAAGAAAAAAATTATGACTATTTACCTTTAGCAAGTCCTCTGCCGAGATCTATGCCAGCCTCTGTCTTTGTTTAGCAGACTGGACCCTTCGCCGATTCTGTCTTGCCAGGTGTCGGTATGCTATAAAGAAAAAAAGACACAATAGTCAGTTTTTAGGAAAGCATGCTTTGTTTGCTACTAACTGTCTCTGAAACCTTTGTTGTTCTGCTTTCCCTAATTAGGAAACCCCAAAAGACAAAAACCTATCTTTTGGGGGGAGGGGGGGGGGGAAGCCTCTGTCTTTGTTTAGCAGACTGGACCCTTCGCCGATTCTGTCTTGCCAGGTGTCGGTAAGCTATAAAGAAAAAGACACAACAGTCAGTTTTTAGGAAAGCATGCTTTGTTTGCTACTAAATGTCTCTGAAACCTTTGCTGTTCTGCTTTCTCTAAGTTAGCACACCCCAAAAGACAAAAACCTATCTTTTGGGGGGGAAGAAAAAGAAAAAATGAAGACTATTTACCCTTAGCAAGTCCTCTGCCGAGCTCTATGCCAGCCTCTGTCTTTGTTTAGCAGACTGGACCCTTCGATGATTACATCTTGCCAGGGGTTGGTATGCTAAAAAGGAAAAAGACACAAGTCAGTTTTTAGGAAAGCATGCTTTGTTTGTTCCTAACTGTACCTGACCCTTTTTTTCTTATACTTTCACTAACTTAGCACACCCTAAAATTCAAGAACCTAACTTGGTGGGGGGGAGAAAAAAATTAAGACTATTTACCCTTAACAAGACCTCTGCCGAGCTCTATGCCAGCCTCTGTCTTTGTTTAGCAGACTGGACCCTTCGTCGATTCTGTCTTGCCAGGTGTCGGTATGCTATAAAGAAAAAAAGACACAACAGTCAGTTTTTAGGAAAGCATGCTTTGTTTGCCACTAACTGTCCTTGAAAACTTTGCAGTTCTGCTTTCCCTAACTTAGCAAACCCAAAAAGACAAAAACCTAACTTAGGAAGGGGGGAAAGAAAAAATTAAGATTATTTACCCATAGCAAGTCCTCCGCCTAACTCTATGCTAACCTCTGTCTTTGTTTAGCAGACTGGACCCTTCGCCGATTCTGTCTTGCCAGGTGTCGGTATGCTATAAAGAAAAAAAGACACAACAGTCAGTTTTTAGGAAAGAATGCTTTGTTTGCTAATAACTGTCTCTGAAACCTTTGCTGTTCTGCTTTCCCTAACTTAGCACACCCCAAAAGACAAAAACCTATCTTTTGGGGGGGAAGAAAAAGAAAAAATTAAGACTATTTACCCTTAGCAAGTCCTCTGCCGAGCTCTATGCCAACCTCTGTCTTTGTTTAGCAAACTGGACCCTTCGCCGATTCTGTCTTGCCAGGTGTCGGTATGCTATAAAGAAAAAAAGACACAACAGTCAGTTTTTAGGAAAGAATGCTTTGTTTGCTAATAACTGTCTCTGAAACCTTTGCTGTTCTGCTTTCCCTAACTTAGCACACCCCAAAAGACAAAAAACCTATCTTTTGGGGGGGGGAAGAAAAATTAAGACTATTTACCCTTAGCAAGTCCTCTGCCGAGCTCTATGCCAGCCTCTGTCTTTGTTTAGTAGACTGGACCCTTCAATGATTACGTCTTGCCATGGGTTGGTATGCTAAAAAGGATAAAGACACAAGTCAGTTTTTAGGAAAGCATGCTTTGTTTATTTCTAATTGTCCCTGAACCTTTTTCTCTTCTACTTTCCCTAACTTAGCACACCCCAAAAGACAAAAAAATAACTTGGGGGGGAAAAGAAAAAGAAAAAAATAAGACTATTTACCCTTGGCAAGTCCTCCTCCGAGCTCTATGCCAGCCTCTGTCTTTGTTTAGCAGACTGGACCCTTCGATGATTACATCTTGCCAGGGGTTGGTATGCTAAAAAGGAAAAAGACACAAGTCAGTTTTTAGGAAAGCATGCTTTGTTTGTTCCTAACTGTACCTGAACCTTTTTTTCTTATATTTTCACTAACTTAGCACACCCTAAAATTCAAGAACCTAACTTGGTGGGGGGAGAAAAAAATTAAGACTATTTACCCTTAACAAGTCCTCTGCCGAGCTCTATGCCAGCCTCTGTCTTTGTTTAGCAGACTGGACCCTTCGTCGATTCTGTCTTGCCAGGTGTCGGTATGCTATAAAGAAAAAAAGACACAACAGTCAGTTTTTAGGAAAGCATGCTTTGATTGCCACTAACTGTCCTTGAAAACTTTGCAGTTCTGCTTTCCCTAACTTAGCAAACCCAAAAAGACAAAAACCTAACTTAGGAAGGGGGGAAAGAAAAAATTAAGATTATTTACCCATAGCAAGTCCTCCGCCAAACTCTATGCTAACCTCTGTCTTTGTTTAGCAGACTGGACCCTTCGCCGATTCTGTCTTGCCAGGTGTCGGTATGCTATAAAGAAAAAAAGACACAACAGTCAGTTTTTAGGAAAGAATGCTTTGTTTGCTAATAACTGTCTCTGAAACCTTTGCTGTTCTGCTTTCCCTAACTTAGCACACCCCAAAAGACAAAAACCTATCTTTTGGGGGGGAAGAAAAAGAAAAAATTAAGACTATTTACCCTTAGCAAGTCCTCTGCCGAGCTCTATGCCAACCTCTGTCTTTGTTTAGCAAACTGGACCCTTCGCCGATTCTGTCTTGCCAGGTGTCGGTATGCTATAAAGAAAAAAAGACACAACAGTCAGTTTTTAGGAAAGAATGCTTTGTTTGCTAATAACTGTCTCTGAAACCTTTGCTGTTCTGCTTTCCCTAAATTAGCACACCCCAAAAGACAAAAACCTATCTTTTGGGGGGGAAGAAAAAGAAAAAATTAAGACTATTTACCCTTAGCAAGTCCTCTGCCGAGCTCTATGCCAACCTCTGTCTTTGTTTAGCAAACTGGACCCTTCGCAGATTCTGTCTTGCCAGGTGTCGGTATGCTATAAAGAAAAAAAGACACAACAGTCAGTTTTTAGGAAAGAATGCTTTGTTTGCTAATAACTGTCTCTGAAACCTTTGCTGTTCTGCTTTCCCTAACTTAGCACACCCCAAAAGACAAAAAACCTATCTTTTGGGGGGGAAGAAAAAATTAAGACTATTTACCCTTAGCAAGTCCTCTGCCGAGCTCTATGCCAGCCTCTGGCTTTGTTTAGTAGACTGGACCTTTCAATGATTACGTCTTGCCATGGGTTGGTATGCTAAAAAGGATAAAGACACAAGTCAGTTTTTAGGAAAGCATGCTTTGTTTATTTCTAATTGTCCCTGAACCTTTTTCTCTTCTACTTTCCCTAACTTAGCACACCCCAAAAGACAAAAAAATAACTTGGGGGGGAAAAGAAAAAGAAAAAAATAAGACTATTTACCTTTGGCAAGTCCTCCTCCGAGCTCTATGCCAGCCTCTGTCTTTGTTTAGCAGACTGGACCCTTCGATGATTACATCTTGCCAGGGGTTGGTATGCTAAAAAGGAAAAAGACACAAGTCAGTTTTTAGGAAAGCATGCTTTGTTTGTTCCTAACTGTACCTGAACCTTTTTTTCTTATATTTTCACTAACTTAGCACACCCTAAAATTCAAGAACCTAACTTGGTGGGGGGGGAGAAAAAAATTAAGACTATTTACCCTTAACAAGTCCTCTGCCGAGCTCTATGCCAGCCTCTGTCTTTGTTTAGCAGACTGGACCCTTCGTCGATTCTGTCTTGCCAGGTGTCGGTATGCTATAAAGAAAAAAAGACACAACAGTCAGTTTTTAGGAAAGCATGCTTTGATTGCCACTAACTGTCCTTGAAAACTTTGCAGTTCTGCTTTCCCTAACTTAGCAAACCCAAAAAGACAAAAACCTAACTTAGGAAGGGGGGAAAGAAAAAATTAAGATTATTTACCCATAGCAAGTCCTCCGCCAAACTCTATGCTAACCTCTGTCTTTGTTTAGCAGACTGGACCCTTCGCCGATTCTGTCTTGCCAGGTGTCGGTATGCTATAAAGAAAAAAAGACACAACAGTCAGTTTTTAGGAAAGAATGCTTTGTTTGCTAATAACTGTCTCTGAAACCTTTGCTGTTCTGCTTTCCCTAACTTAGCACACCCCAAAAGACAAAAACCTATCTTTTGGGGGGGAAGAAAAAGAAAAAATTAAGAGTATTTACCCTTAGCAAGTCCTCTGCCGAGCTCTATGCCAACCTCTGTCTTTGTTTAGCAAACTGGACCCTTCGCCGATTCTGTCTTGCCAGGTGTCGGTATGCTATAAAGAAAAAAAGACACAACAGTCAGTTTTTAGGAAAGAATGCTTTGTTTGCTAATAACTGTCTCTGAAACCTTTGCTGTTCTGCTTTCCCTAACTTAGCACACCCCAAAAGACAAAAAACCTATCTTTTGGGGGGGAAGAAAAATTAAGACTATTTACCCTTAGCAAGTCCTCTGCCGAGCTCTATGCCAGCCTCTGTCTTTGTTTAGTAGACTGGACCCTTCAATGATTACGTCTTGCCATGGGTTGGTATGCTAAAAAGGATAAAGACACAAGTCAGTTTTTAGGAAAGCATGCTTTGTTTATTTCTAATTGTCCCTGAACCTTTTTCTCTTCTACTTTCCCTAACTTAGCACAACCCAAAAGACAAAAAACTAACTTGGGAAGGAAAAGAAATAGAAAAAATTAAGACTATTTACCCTTGGCAAGTCCTCCTCCGAGCTCTATGCCAGCCTCTGTCTTTGTTTAGCAGACTGGACCCTTCGATGATTACATCTTGCCAGGGGTTGGTATGCTAAAAAGGAAAAATACACAAGTCAGTTTTTAGGAAAGCATGCTTTGTTTGTTCCTAACTGTCCCTGAACCTTTTTCTCTTTTACTTTCACTAACTTAGCACACCCTAAAATACAAGAACCTAACATGGGGGGAGGGGGGAAGAAAAAAATTAAGACTATATACCCTTAACAAGTCCTCTGCCGAGATCTATGCCAGCCTCTGTCTTTGTTTAGCAGACTGGACCCTTCGCCGATTCTGTCTTGCCAGGTGTCGGTAAGCTATAAAGAAAAAGACACAACAGTCAGTTTTTAGAAAAGCATGCTTTGTTTGCTACTAACTGTCTATGAAACCTTTGCTGTTCTGCTTTCTCTAACTTAGCACACCCCAAAAGACAAAAACCTATCTTTTGGGGGGGAAGAAAAAGAAAAAATGAAGACTATTTACCCTTAGCAAGTCCTCTGCCGAGCTCTATGCCAGCCTCTGTCTTTGTTTAGCAGACTGGACCCTTCAATGATTACGTCTTGCCATGGGTTGGTATGCTAAAAAGGAAAAAGACACAAGTCAGTTTTTAGGAAAGCATGCTTTGTTCCTAACTGTCCCTGAACCTTTTTCTCTTCTACATTCACTAACTTAGCACACCCCAAAATACAAGAAACTAACTTGGAGGGGGAAGGGGGAATTAAGATTATTTACCCTTAGCAAGTCCTCTGCCGAGCTCTATGCCAGCCTCTGTCTTTGTTTAGCAGACTGGACCCTTCGCCGATTCTGTCTTGCCAGGTGTCGGTAAGCTATAAAGAAAAAGACACAACAGTCAGTTTTTAGGAAAGCATGCTTTGTTTGCTACTAACTGTCTCTGAAACCTTTGCTGTTCTGCTTTCCCTAACTTAGCACACCCCAAAAGACAAAAACCTATCTTTTGGGGGGGGAGAAAAAGAAAAAATTAAGACTATTTACCCTTAGCAAGTCCTCTGCCGAGCTCTATGCCAGCCTCTGTCTTTGTTTAGCAGACTGGACCCTTCGATGATTACGTCTTGCCATGGGTTGTTATGCTAAAAAGGAAAAAAACACAAGTCAGTTTTTAGGAAAGCATGCTTTGTTTGTTCCTAACTGTCCCTGAACATTTTTCTCTTCTACTTTCACTAACTTAGCACACCCCATACTATAAGTACCTAACATGGGGGGGAGGGGGGAAGAAAAAAATTATGACTATTTACCTTTAGCAAGTCCTCTGCCGAGATCTATGCCAGCCTCTGTCTTTGTTTAGCAGACTGGACCCTTCGCCGATTCTGTCTTGCCAGGTGTCGGTATGCTATAAAGAAAAAAAGACACAATAGTCAGTTTTTAGGAAAGCATGCTTTGTTTGCTACTAACTGTCTCTGAAACCTTTGTTGTTCTGCTTTCCCTAATTAGGAAACCCCAAAAGACAAAAACCTATCTTTTGGGGGGAGGGGGGGGGAAGCCTCTGTCTTTGTTTAGCAGACTGGACCCTTCGCCGATTCTGTCTTGCCAGGTGTCGGTAAGCTATAAAGAAAAAGACACAACAGTCAGTTTTTAGGAAAGCATGCTTTGTTTGCTACTAAATGTCTCTGAAACCTTTGCTGTTCTGCTTTCTCTAAGTTAGCACACCCCAAAAGACAAAAACCTATCTTTTGGGGGGGAAGAAAAAGAAAAAATGAAGACTATTTACCCTTAGCAAGTCCTCTGCCGAGCTCTATGCCAGCCTCTGTCTTTGTTTAGCAGACTGGACCCTTCGATGATTACATCTTGCCAGGGGTTGGTATGCTAAAAAGGAAAAAGACACAAGTCAGTTTTTAGGAAAGCATGCTTTGTTTGTTCCTAACTGTACCTGAACCTTTTTTTCTTATACTTTCACTAACTTAGCACACCCTAAAATTCAAGAACCTAACTTGGTGGGGGGGAGAAAAAAATTAAGACTATTTACCCTTAACAAGTCCTCTGCCGAGCTCTATGCCAGCCTCTGTCTTTGTTTAGCAGACTGGACCCTTCGTCGATTCTGTCTTGCCAGGTGTCGGTATGCTATAAAGAAAAAAAGACACAACAGTCAGTTTTTAGGAAAGCATGCTTTGTTTGCCACTAACTGTCCTTGAAAACTTTGCAGTTCTGCTTTCCCTAACTTAGCAAACCCAAAAAGACAAAAACCTAACTTAGGAAGGGGGGAAAGAAAAAATTAAGATTATTTACCCATAGCAAGTCCTCCGCCTAACTCTATGCTAACCTCTGTCTTTGTTTAGCAGACTGGACCCTTCGCCGATTCTGTCTTGCCAGGTGTCGGTATGCTATAAAGAAAAAAAGACACAACAGTCAGTTTTTAGGAAAGAATGCTTTGTTTGCTAATAACTGTCTCTGAAACCTTTGCTGTTCTGCTTTCCCTAACTTAGCACACCCCAAAAGACAAAAACCTATCTTTTGGGGGGGAAGAAAAAGAAAAAATTAAGACTATTTACCCTTAGCAAGTCCTCTGCCGAGCTCTATGCCAACCTCTGTCTTTGTTTAGCAAACTGGACCCTTCGCCGATTCTGTCTTGCCAGGTGTCGGTATGCTATAAAGAAAAAAAGACACAACAGTCAGTTTTTAGGAAAGAATGCTTTGTTTGCTAATAACTGTCTCTGAAACCTTTGCTGTTCTGCTTTCCCTAACTTAGCACACCCCAAAAGACAAAAAACCTATCTTTTGGGGGGGAAGAAAAATTAAGACTATTTACCCTTAGCAAGTCCTCTGCCGAGCTCTATGCCAGCCTCTGTCTTTGTTTAGTAGACTGGACCCTTCAATGATTACGTCTTGCCATGGGTTGGTATGCTAAAAAGGATAAAGACACAAGTCAGTTTTTAGGAAAGCATGCTTTGTTTATTTCTAATTGTCCCTGAACCTTTTTCTCTTCTACTTTCCCTAACTTAGCACAACCCAAAAGACAAAAAACTAACTTGGGAAGGAAAAGAAATAGAAAAAATTAAGACTATTTACCCTTGGCAAGTCCTCCTCCGAGCTCTATGCCAGCCTCTGTCTTTGTTTAGCAGACTGGACCCTTCGATGATTACATCTTGCCAGGGGTTGGTATGCTAAAAAGGAAAAATACACAAGTCAGTTTTTAGGAAAGCATGCTTTGTTTGTTCCTAACTGTCCCTGAACCTTTTTCTCTTTTACTTTCACTAACTTAGCACACCCTAAAATACAAGAACCTAACATGGGGGGAGGGGGGAAGAAAAAAATTAAGACTATATACCCTTAACAAGTCCTCTGCCGAGATCTATGCCAGCCTCTGTCTTTGTTTAGCAGACTGGACCCTTCGCCGATTCTGTCTTGCCAGGTGTCGGTAAGCTATAAAGAAAAAGACACAACAGTCAGTTTTTAGAAAAGCATGCTTTGTTTGCTACTAACTGTCTATGAAACCTTTGCTGTTCTGCTTTCTCTAACTTAGCACACCCCAAAAGACAAAAACCTATCTTTTGGGGGGGAAGAAAAAGAAAAAATGAAGACTATTTACCCTTAGCAAGTCCTCTGCCGAGCTCTATGCCAGCCTCTGTCTTTGTTTAGCAGACTGGACCCTTCAATGATTACGTCTTGCCATGGGTTGGTATGCTAAAAAGGAAAAAGACACAAGTCAGTTTTTAGGAAAGCATGCTTTGTTCCTAACTGTCCCTGAACCTTTTTCTCTTCTACATTCACTAACTTAGCACACCCCAAAATACAAGAAACTAACTTGGAGGGGGAAGGGGGAATTAAGATTATTTACCCTTAGCAAGTCCTCTGCCGAGCTCTATGCCAGCCTCTGTCTTTGTTTAGCAGACTGGACCCTTCGCCGATTCTGTCTTGCCAGGTGTCGGTAAGCTATAAAGAAAAAGACACAACAGTCAGTTTTTAGGAAAGCATGCTTTGTTTGCTACTAACTGTCTCTGAAACCTTTGCTGTTCTGCTTTCCCTAACTTAGCACACCCCAAAAGACAAAAACCTATCTTTTGGGGGGGGAGAAAAAGAAAAAATTAAGACTATTTACCCTTAGCAAGTCCTCTGCCGAGCTCTATGCCAGCCTCTGTCTTTGTTTAGCAAACTGGACCCTTCGATGATTACGTCTTGCCATGGGTTGTTATGCTAAAAAGGAAAAAAACACAAGTCAGTTTTTAGGAAAGCATGCTTTGTTTGTTCCTAACTGTCCCTGAACATTTTTCTCTTCTACTTTCACTAACTTAGCACACCCCAAACTACAAGTACCTAACATGGGGGGGAGGGGGAAAGAAAAAAATTATGACTATTTACCTTTAGCAAGTCCTCTGCCGAGATCTATGCCAGCCTCTGTCTTTGTTTAGCAGACTGGACCCTTCGCCGATTCTGTCTTGGCAGGTGTCGGTATGCTATAAAGAAAAAAAGACACAATAGTCAGTTTTTAGGAAAGCATGCTTTGTTTGCTACTAACTGTCTCTGAAACCTTTGTTGTTCTGCTTTCCCTAATTAGGAAACCCCAAAAGACAAAAACCTATCTTTTGGGGGGAGGGGGGGGGGGAAGCCTCTGTCTTTGTTTAGCAGACTGGACCCTTCGCCGATTCTGTCTTGCCAGGTGTCGGTAAGCTATAAAGAAAAAGACACAACAGTCAGTTTTTAGGAAAGCATGCTTTGTTTGCTACTAAATGTCTCTGAAACCTTTGCTGTTCTGCTTTCTCTAAGTTAGCACACCCCAAAAGACAAAAACCTATCTTTTGGGGGGGAAGAAAAAGAAAAAATGAAGACTATTTACCCTTAGCAAGTCCTCTGCCGAGCTCTATGCCAGCCTCTGTCTTTGTTTAGCAGACTGGACCCTTCAATGATTACGTCTTGCCATGGGTTGGTATGCTAGAAAGGAAAAAGACACAAGTCAGTTTTTAGGAAAGCATGCTTTGTTTATTTCTAATTGTCCCTGAACCTTTTTCTCTTCTACTTTCCCTAACTTAGCACACCCCAAAAGACAAAAAAATAACTTGGGGGGGAAAAGAAAAAGAAAAAAATAAGACTATTTACCCTTGGCAAGTCCTCCTCCGAGCTCTATGCCAGCCTCTGTCTTTGTTTAGCAGACTGGACCCTTCGATGATTACATCTTGCCAGGGGTTGGTATGCTAAAAAGGAAAAAGACACAAGTCAGTTTTTAGGAAAGCATGCTTTGTTTGTTCCTAACTGTACCTGAACCTTTTTTTCTTCTACTTTCACTAACTTAGCACACCCTAAAATTCAAGAACCTAACTTGGTGGGGGGGAAGAAAAAAATTAAGACTATTTACCCTTAACAAGTCCTCTGCCGAGCTCTATGCCAGCCTCTGTCTTTGTTTAGCAGACTGGACCCTTCGTCGATTCTGTCTTGCCAGGTGTCGGTATGCTATAAAGAAAAAAAGACACAACAGTCAGTTTTTAGGAAAGCATGCTTTGTTTGCCACTAACTGTCCTTGAAAACTTTGCAGTTCTGCTTTCCCTAACTTAGCAAACCCAAAAAGACAAAAACCTAACTTAGGAAGGGGGGAAAGAAAAAATTAAGATTATTTACCCATAGCAAGTCCTTCGCCAAACTCTATGCTAACCTCTGTCTTTGTTTAGCAGACTGGACCCTTCGCCGATTCTGTCTTGCCAGGTGTCGGTATGCTATAAAGAAAAAAAGACACAACAGTCAGTTTTTAGGAAAGAATGCTTTGTTTGCTAATAACTGTCTCTGAAACCTTTGCTGTTCTGCTTTCCCTAACTTAGCACACCCTAAAAGACAAAAACCTATCTTTTGGGGGGGAAGAAAAAGAAAAAATTAAGACTATTTACCCTTAGCAAGTCCTCTGCCGAGCTCTATGCCAACCTCTGTCTTTGTTTAGCAGACTGGACCCTTCGCCGATTCTGTCTTGCCAGGTGTCGGTGGTATGCTATAAAGAAAAAAAGACACAACAGTCAGTTTTTAGGAAAGAATGCTTTGTTTGCTAATAACTGTCTCTGAAACCTTTGCTGTTCTGCTTTCCCTAACTTAGCACACCCCAAAAGACAAAAAAAAGTATCTTTTGGGGAGGAAGAAAAAGAAAAAATTAAGACTATTTACCCTTAGCAAGTCCTCTGCCGAGCTCTATGCCAGCCTCTGTCTTTGTTTAGCAGACTGGACCCTTCGATGATTACATCTTGCCAGGGGTTGGTATGCTAAAAAGGAAAAAGACATAAGTCAGTTTTTAGGAAAGCATGCTTTGTTTGTTCCTAACTGTACCTGAACCATTTTCTCTTCTACTTTCACTTACTTAGCACAACCTAAAATACAAGAACCTAACTTGGGGGGGGGGGATTAAGACTATTTACCCTTAGCAAGTCCTCTGCAGAGCTCTATGCCAGCCTCTGTCTTTGTTTAGCAGACTGGACCCTTCGCCGATTCTGTCTTGCCAGGTGTCGGTAAGCTATAAAGAAAAAGACACAACAGTCAGTTTTTAGGAAAGCATGCTTTGTTTGCTACTAACTGTCTCTGAAACCTTTGCTGTTCTTCTTTCCCTAACTTAGCACACCCAAAAGACAAAAACCTATCTTTTGGGGGGGAAGAAAAAGAAAAAATTAAGACTATTTACCCTTAGCAAGTCCTCTGCCAAGCTCTATGCCAGCCTCTGTCTTTGTTTAGCAGACTGGACCCTTCGATGATTACGTCTTGCCAGGGGTTGGTATGCTAAAAAGGAAAAAGACATAAGTCAGTTTTTAGGAAAGCATGCTTTGTTTGTTCCTAACTGTACCTGAACCTTTTTCTCTTCTACTTTAACTTACTTAGCACACCCTAAAATACAAAAACCTAACTTGAGGGGGGGGATTAAGACTATTTACCCTTAGCAAGTCCTCTGCCGAGCTCTATGCCAGCCTCTGTCTTTGTTTAGCAGACTGGACCCTTCAATGATTACGTCTTGCCATGGGTTGGTATGCTAAAAAGGAAAAAGACACAACAGTCAGTTTTTAGGAAAGCATGCTTTGTTTATTTCTAATTGTCCCTGAACCTTTTTCTCTTCTACTTTCCCTAACTTAGCACAACCCAAAAGACAAAAAACTAACTTGGGGAGGAAAAGAAAAAGAAAAAATTAAGACTATTTACCCTTGGCAAGTCCTCCTCCGAGCTCTATGCCAGCCTCTGTCTTTGTTTAGCAGACTGGACCCTTCGATGATTACATCTTGCCAGGGGTTGGTATGCTAAAAAGGAAAAAGACACAAGTGAGTTTTTAGGAAAGCATGCTTTGTTTGTCCTTAACTGTCCCTGAACCTTTTTCTTTTCTACTTTCACTAACTTAGCACACCCCAAACTACAAGAACCTAACATGGGGGGGAGGGGGGAAGAAAAAAATTAAGACTATTTACCCTTAGCAAGTCCTCTGCCGAGCTCTATGCCAGCCTCTGTCTTTGTTTAGCAGACTGGACCCTTCATCGATTCTGTCTTGCCAGGTGTTGGTATGATATAAAGAAAAAAGACACAACAGTCAGTTTTTAGGAAAGCATGCTTTGTTTGCCACTAACTGTCCTTGAAAACTTTGCAGTTCTGCTTTCGCTAACTTAGCAAACCCCAATAGACAAAAACCTAACTTAGGAAGGGGGGAAAGAAAAAAATTAAGATTATTTACCCATAGCAAGTCCTCCGCCAAGCTCTATGCCAACCTCTGTCTTTGTTTAGCAGACTGGAACCTTCGCCGATTCTGTCTTGCCAGGTGTCGGTATGCTATAAAGAAAAAAAGACACAACAGTCAGTTTTTACGAAAGCATGCTTTGTTTGCTACTAACTGTCTCTGAAACCTTTGTTGTTCTGCTTTCCCTAATTTAGCACACCCCAAAAGATAAAAACCTATCTTTTGGGGGGTGGGGGTGAGAAAAAGCCTCTGTCTTTGTTTAGCAGACTGGACCCTTCGCCAATTCTGTATTGCCAGGTGTCGGTAAGCTATAAAGAAAAAGTCACAACAGTCAGTTTTTAGGAACGCATGCTTTGTTTGCTACTAACTGTCTCTGAAACCTTTGCTGTTCTGCTTTCCCTAACTTAGCACACCCCAAAAGACAAAAACCTATCTTTTGGGGGGGAAGAAAAAGAAAAAATTAAGACTATTTACCCTTAGCAAGTCCTCTGCCGAGCTCTATGCCAGCCTCTGTCTTTGTTTAGCAGACTGGACCCTTCGACGATTCTGTCTTGCCAGGTGTCGGTAAGCTATAAAGAAAAAGACACAACAGTCAGCTTTTAGGAAAGCATGCTTTGTTTGCTACTAACTGTCTCTGAAACCTTTGCTGTTCTTCTTTCCCTAACTTAGCACACCCAAAAGACAAAAACCTATCTTTTGGGGGGGAAGAAAAAGAAAAAATTAAGACTATTTACCCTTAGCAAGTCCTCTGCCAAGCTCTATGCCAGCCTCTGTCTTTGTTTAGCAGACTGGACCCTTCGATGATTACGTCTTGCCAGGGGTTGGTATGCTAAAAAGGAAAAAGACACAAGTCAGTTTTTAGGAAAGCATGCTTTGTTTATTTCTAACTGTCCCTGAACCTTTTTCTCTTCTACTTTCCCTAACTTAGCACAACCCAAAAGACAAAAAACTAACTTGGGGAGGAAAAGAAAAAGAAAAAATTAAGACTATTTACCCTTGGCAAGTCCTCCTCCGAGCTCTATGCCAGCCTCTGTCTTTGTTTAGCAGACTGGACCCTTCGACGATTCTGTCTTGCCAGGTGTCGGTAAGCTATAAAGAAAAAGACACAACAGTCAGCTTTTAGGAAAGCATGCTTTGTTTGCTACTAACTGTCTCTGAAACCTTTGCTGTTCTTCTTTCCCTAACTTAGCACACCCAAAAGACAAAAACCTATCTTTTGGGGGGGAAGAAAAAGAAAAAATTAAGACTATTTACCCTTAGTAAGTCCTCTGCCAAGCTCTATGCCAGCCTCTGTCTTTGTTTAGCAGACTGGACCCTTCGATGATTACGTCTTGCCAGGGGTTGGTATGCTAAAAAGGAAAAAGACATAAGTCAGTTTTTAGGAAAGCATGCTTTGTTTGTTCCTAACTGTACCTGAACCTTTTTCTCTTCTACTTTCACTCACTTAGCACACCCTAAAATACAAGAACCTAACTTGGGGGGGGGGGGGGGGGGGATTAAGACTATTTACCCTTAGCAAGTCCTCTGCCAAGCTCTATGCCAGCCTCTGTCTTTGTTTAGCAGACTGGACCCTTCGCCGATTCTGTCTTGCCAGGTGTCGGTAAGCTATAAAGAAAAAGACACAACAATCAGTTTTTAGGAAAGCATGCTTTGTTTGCTACTAACTGTCTCTGAAACCTTTGCTGTTCTGCTTTCCCTAACTTAGCACACCCCAAAAGACAAAAACCTATCTTTTGGGGGTGAAGAAAAAGAAAAAATTAAGACTATTTACCCTTAGCAAGTCCTCTGCCGAGCTCTATGCCAGCCTCTGTCTTTGTTTAGCAGACTGGACCCTTCAATGATTACGTCTTGCCATGGGCTGGTATGCTAAAAAGGAAAAAGACATAAGTCAGTTTTTAGGAAAGCATGCTTTGTTTGTTCCTAACTGTACCTGAACCTTTTTCTCTTCTACTTTCACTTACTTAGCACACCCTAAAATACAAGAACCTAACTTGGGGGGGGGGGAATTAAGACTATTTACCCTTAGCAAGTCCTCTGCCAAGCTCTATGCCAGCCTCTGTCTTTGTTTAGCAGACTGGACCCTTCGCCGATTCTGTCTTGCCAGGTGTCGGTAAGCTATAAAGAAAAAGACACAACAATCAGTTTTTAGGAAAGCATGCTTTGTTTGCTACTAACTGTCTCTGAAACCTTTGCTGTTCTGCTTTCCCTAACTTAGCACACCCCAAAAGACAAAAACCTATCTTTTGGGGGTGAAGAAAAAGAAAAAATTAAGACTATTTACCCTTAGCAAGTCCTCTGCCGAGCTCTATGCCAGCCTCTGTCTTTGTTTAGCAGACTGGACCCTTCATCGATTCTGTCTTGCCAGGTGTTGGTATGATATAAAGAAAAAAGACACAACAGTCAGTTTTTAGGAAAGCATGCTTTGTTTATTTCTAATTGTCCCTGAACCTTTTTCTCTTCTACTTTCCCTAACTTAGCACAACCCAAAAGACAAAAAACTAACTTGGGGAGGAAAAGAAAATGAAAAAATTAAGACTATTTACCCTTGGCAAGTCCTCCTCCGAGCTCTATGCCAGCCTCTGTCTTTGTTTAGCAGACTGGACCCTTCGATGATTACATCTTGCCAGGGGTTGGTATGCTAAAAAGGAAATAGACACAAGTCAGTTTTTAGGAAAGCATGCTTTGTTTGTTACTAACTGTACCTGAACCTTTTTTTCTTCTACTTTCACTAACTTAGCACACCCTAAAATTCAAGAACCTAACTTGGTGGGGGGGAAGAAAAAAATTAAGACTATTTACCCTTAACAAGTCCTCTGCCGAGCTCTATGCCAGCCTCTGTCTTTGTTTAGCAGACTGGACCCTTCGTCGATTCTGTCTTGCCAGGTGTCGGTATGCTATAAAGAAAAAAAGACACAACAGTCAGTTTTTAGGAAAGCATGCTTTGTTTGCCACTAACTGTCCTTGAAAACTTTGCAGTTCTGCTTTCCCTAACTTAGCAAACCCAAAAAGACAAAAACCTAACTTAGGAAGGGGGGAAAGAAAAAATTAAGATTATTTACCCATAGCAAGTCCTCCGCCAAACTCTATGCTAACCTCTGTCTTTGTTTAGCAGACTGGACCCTTCGCCGATTCTGTCTTGCCAGGTGTCGGTATGCTATAAAGAAAAAAAGACACAACAGTCAGTTTTTAGGAAAGAATGCTTTGTTTGCTAATAACTGTCTCTGAAACCTTTGCTGTTCTGCTTTCCCTAAATTAGCACACCCCAAAAGACAAAAACCTATCTTTTGGGGGGGAAGAAAAAGAAAAAATTAAGACTATTTACCCTTAGCAAGTCCTCTGCCGAGCTCTATGCCAGCCTCTGTCTTTGTTTAGCAAACTGGACCCTTCGATGATTACGTCTTGCCATGGGTTGTTATGCTAAAAAGGAAAAAAACACAAGTCAGTTTTTAGGAAAGCATGCTTTGTTTGTTCCTAACTGTCCCTGAACATTTTTCTCTTCTACTTTCACTAACTTAGCACACCCCAAACTACAAGTACCTAACATGGGGGGGAGGGGGAAAGAAAAAAATTATGACTATTTACCTTTAGCAAGTCCTCTGCCGAGATCTATGCCAGCCTCTGTCTTTGTTTAGCAGACTGGACCCTTCGCCGATTCTGTCTTGGCAGGTGTCGGTATGCTATAAAGAAAAAGACACAACAGTCAGTTTTTAGAAAAGCATGCTTTGTTTGCTACTAACTGTCTATGAAACCTTTGCTGTTCTGCTTTCTCTAACTTAGCACACCCCAAAAGACAAAAACCTATCTTTTGGGGGGGAAGAAAAAGAAAAAATGAAGACTATTTACCCTTAGCAAGTCCTCTGCCGAGCTCTATGCCAGCCTCTGTCTTTGTTTAGCAGACTGGACCCTTCAATGATTACGTCTTGCCATGGGTTGGTATGCTAAAAAGGAAAAAGACACAAGTCAGTTTTTAGGAAAGCATGCTTTGTTCCTAACTGTCCCTGAACCTTTTTCTCTTCTACATTCACTAACTTAGCACACCCCAAAATACAAGAAACTAACTTGGAGGGGGAAGGGGGAATTAAGATTATTTACCCTTAGCAAGTCCTCTGCCGAGCTCTATGCCAGCCTCTGTCTTTGTTTAGCAGACTGGACCCTTCGCCGATTCTGTCTTGCCAGGTGTCGGTAAGCTATAAAGAAAAAGACACAACAGTCAGTTTTTAGGAAAGCATGCTTTGTTTGCTACTAACTGTCTCTGAAACCTTTGCTGTTCTGCTTTCCCTAACTTAGCACACCCCAAAAGACAAAAACCTATCTTTTGGGGGGGGAGAAAAAGAAAAAATTAAGACTATTTACCCTTAGCAAGTCCTCTGCCGAGCTCTATGCCAGCCTCTGTCTTTGTTTAGCAGACTGGACCCTTCGATGATTACGTCTTGCCATGGGTTGTTATGCTAAAAAGGAAAAAAACACAAGTCAGTTTTTAGAAAAGCATGCTTTGTTTGTTCCTAACTGTCCCTGAACATTTTTCTCTTCTACTTTCACTAACTTAGCACACCCCATACTATAAGTACCTAACATGGGGGGGAGGGGGGAAGAAAAAAATTATGACTATTTACCTTTAGCAAGTCCTCTGCCGAGATCTATGCCAGCCTCTGTCTTTGTTTAGCAGACTGGACCCTTCGCCGATTCTGTCTTGCCAGGTGTCGGTATGCTATAAAGAAAAAAAGACACAATAGTCAGTTTTTAGGAAAGCATGCTTTGTTTGCTACTAACTGTCTCTGAAACCTTTGTTGTTCTGCTTTCCCTAATTAGGAAACCCCAAAAGACTAAAACCTATCTTTTGGGGGGAGGGGGGGGGGGGAAGCCTCTGTCTTTGTTTAGCAGACTGGACCCTTCGCCGATTCTGTCTTGCCAGGTGTCGGTAAGCTATAAAGAAAAAGACACAACAGTCAGTTTTTAGGAAAGCATGCTTTGTTTGCTACTAAATGTCTCTGAAACCTTTGCTGTTCTGCTTTCTCTAAGTTAGCACACCCCAAAAGACAAAAACCTATCTTTTGGGGGGGAAGAAAAAGAAAAAATGAAGACTATTTACCCTTAGCAAGTCCTCTGCCGAGCTCTATGCCAGCCTCTGTCTTTGTTTAGCAGACTGGACCCTTCGATGATTACATCTTGCCAGGGGTTGGTATGCTAAAAAGGAAAAAGACACAAGTCAGTTTTTAGGAAAGCATGCTTTGTTTGTTCCTAACTGTACCTGAACCTTTTTTTCTTATACTTTCACTAACTTAGCACACCCTAAAATTCAAGAACCTAACTTGGTGGGGGGGAGAAAAAAATTAAGACTATTTACCCTTAACAAGTCCTCTGCCGAGCTCTATGCCAGCCTCTGTCTTTGTTTAGCAGACTGGACCCTTCGTCGATTCTGTCTTGCCAGGTGTCGGTATGCTATAAAGAAAAAAAGACACAACAGTCAGTTTTTAGGAAAGCATGCTTTGTTTGCCACTAACTGTCCTTGAAAACTTTGCAGTTCTGCTTTCCCTAACTTAGCAAACCCAAAAAGACAAAAACCTAACTTAGGAAGGGGGGAAAGAAAAAATTAAGATTATTTACCCATAGCAAGTCCTCCGCCTAACTCTATGCTAACCTCTGTCTTTGTTTAGCAGACTGGACCCTTCGCCGATTCTGTCTTGCCAGGTGTCGGTATGTTATAAAGAAAAAAAGACACAACAGTCAGTTTTTAGGAAAGAATGCTTTGTTTGCTAATAACTGTCTCTGAAACCTTTGCTGTTCTGCTTTCCCTAACTTAGCACACCCCAAAAGACAAAAACCTATCTTTTGGGGGGGAAGAAAAAGAAAAAATTAAGACTATTTACCCTTAGCAAGTCCTCTGCCGAGCTCTATGCCAACCTCTGTCTTTGTTTAGCAAACTGGACCCTTCGCCGATTCTGTCTTGCCAGGTGTCGGTATGCTATAAAGAAAAAAAGACACAACAGTCAGTTTTTAGGAAAGAATGCTTTGTTTGCTAATAACTGTCTCTGAAACCTTTGCTGTTCTGCTTTCCCTAACTTAGCACACCCCAAAAGACAAAAAACCTATCTTTTGGGGGGGGAAGAAAAATTAAGACTATTTACCCTTAGCAAGTCCTCTGCCGAGCTCTATGCCAGCCTCTGTCTTTGTTTAGTAGACTGGACCCTTCAATGATTACGTCTTGCCATGGGTTGGTATGCTAAAAAGGATAAAGACACAAGTCAGTTTTTAGGAAAGCATGCTTTGTTTATTTCTAATTGTCCCTGAACCTTTTTCTCTTCTACTTTCCCTAACTTAGCACAACCCAAAAGACAAAAAACTAACTTGGGAAGGAAAAGAAATAGAAAAAATTAAGACTATTTACCCTTGGCAAGTCCTCCTCCGAGCTCTATGCCAGCCTCTGTCTTTGTTTAGCAGACTGGACCCTTCGATGATTACATCTTGCCAGGGGTTGGTATGCTAAAAAGGAAAAATACACAAGTCAGTTTTTAGGAAAGCATGCTTTGTTTGTTCCTAACTGTCCCTGAACCTTTTTCTCTTTTACTTTCACTAACTTAGCACACCCTAAAATACAAGAACCTAACATGGGGGGAGGGGGGAAGAAAAAAATTAAGACTATATACCCTTAACAAGTCCTCTGCCGAGATCTATGCCAGCCTCTGTCTTTGTTTAGCAGACTGGACCCTTCGCCGATTCTGTCTTGCCAGGTGTCGGTAAGCTATAAAGAAAAAGACACAACAGTCAGTTTTTAGAAAAGCATGCTTTGTTTGCTACTAACTGTCTATGAAACCTTTGCTGTTCTGCTTTCTCTAACTTAGCACACCCCAAAAGACAAAAACCTATCTTTTGGGGGGGAAGAAAAAGAAAAAATGAAGACTATTTACCCTTAGCAAGTCCTCTGCCGAGCTCTATGCCAGCCTCTGTCTTTGTTTAGCAGACTGGACCCTTCAATGATTACGTCTTGCCATGGGTTGGTATGCTAAAAAGGAAAAAGACACAAGTCAGTTTTTAGGAAAGCATGCTTTGTTCCTAACTGTCCCTGAACCTTTTTCTCTTCTACATTCACTAACTTAGCACACCCCAAAATACAAGAAACTAACTTGGAGGGGGAAGGGGGAATTAAGATTATTTACCCTTAGCAAGTCCTCTGCCGAGCTCTATGCCAGCCTCTGTCTTTGTTTAGCAGACTGGACCCTTCGCCGATTCTGTCTTGCCAGGTGTCGGTAAGCTATAAAGAAAAAGACACAACAGTCAGTTTTTAGGAAAGCATGCTTTGTTTGCTACTAACTGTCTCTGAAACCTTTGCTGTTCTGCTTTCCCTAACTTAGCACACCCCAAAAGACAAAAACCTATCTTTTGGGGGGGGAGAAAAAGAAAAAATTAAGACTATTTACCCTTAGCAAGTCCTCTGCCGAGCTCTATGCCAGCCTCTGTCTTTGTTTAGCAAACTGGACCCTTCGATGATTACGTCTTGCCATGGGTTGTTATGCTAAAAAGGAAAAAAACACAAGTCAGTTTTTAGGAAAGCATGCTTTGTTTGTTCCTAACTGTCCCTGAACATTTTTCTCTTCTACTTTCACTAACTTAGCACACCCCAAACTACAAGTACCTAACATGGGGGGGAGGGGGAAAGAAAAAAATTATGACTATTTACCTTTAGCAAGTCCTCTGCCGAGATCTATGCCAGCCTCTGTCTTTGTTTAGCAGACTGGACCCTTCGCCGATTCTGTCTTGGCAGGTGTCGGTATGCTATAAAGAAAAAAAGACACAATAGTCAGTTTTTAGGAAAGCATGCTTTGTTTGCTACTAACTGTCTCTGAAACCTTTGTTGTTCTGCTTTCCCTAATTAGGAAACCCCAAAAGACAAAAACCTATCTTTTGGGGGGAGGGGGGGGGGAAAGCCTCTGTCTTTGTTTAGCAGACTGGACCCTTCGCCGATTCTGTCTTGCCAGGTGTCGGTAAGCTATAAAGAAAAAGACACAACAGTCAGTTTTTAGGAAAGCATGCTTTGTTTGCTACTAAATGTCTCTGAAACCTTTGCTGTTCTGCTTTCTCTAAGTTAGCACACCCCAAAAGACAAAAACCTATCTTTTGGGGGGGAAGAAAAAGAAAAAATGAAGACTATTTACCCTTAGCAAGTCCTCTGCCGAGCTCTATGCCAGCCTCTGTCTTTGTTTAGCAGACTGGACCCTTCAATGATTACGTCTTGCCATGGGTTGGTATGCTAGAAAGGAAAAAGACACAAGTCAGTTTTTAGGAAAGCATGCTTTGTTTATTTCTAATTGTCCCTGAACCTTTTTCTCTTCTACTTTCCCTAACTTAGCACACCCCAAAAGACAAAAAAATAACTTGGGGGGGAAAAGAAAAAGAAAAAAATAAGACTATTTACCCTTGGCAAGTCCTCCTCCGAGCTCTATGCCAGCCTCTGTCTTTGTTTAGCAGACTGGACCCTTCGATGATTACATCTTGCCAGGGGTTGGTATGCTAAAAAGGAAAAAGACACAAGTCAGTTTTTAGGAAAGCATGCTTTGTTTGTTCCTAACTGTACCTGAACCTTTTTTTCTTCTACTTTCACTAACTTAGCACACCCTAAAATTCAAGAACCTAACTTGGTGGGGGGGAAGAAAAAAATTAAGACTATTTACCCTTAACAAGTCCTCTGCCGAGCTCTATGCCAGCCTCTGTCTTTGTTTAGCAGACTGGACCCTTCGTCGATTCTGTCTTGCCAGGTGTCGGTATGCTATAAAGAAAAAAAGACACAACAGTCAGTTTTTAGGAAAGCATGCTTTGTTTGCCACTAACTGTCCTTGAAAACTTTGCAGTTCTGCTTTCCCTAACTTAGCAAACCCAAAAAGACAAAAACCTAACTTAGGAAGGGGGGAAAGAAAAAATTAAGATTATTTACCCATAGCAAGTCCTTCGCCAAACTCTATGCTAACCTCTGTCTTTGTTTAGCAGACTGGACCCTTCGCCGATTCTGTCTTGCCAGGTGTCGGTATGCTATAAAGAAAAAAAGACACAACAGTCAGTTTTTAGGAAAGAATGCTTTGTTTGCTAATAACTGTCTCTGAAACCTTTGCTGTTCTGCTTTCCCTAACTTAGCACACCCCAAAAGACAAAAAAAAGTATCTTTTGGGGAGGAAGAAAAAGAAAAAATTAAGACTATTTACCCTTAGCAAGTCCTCTGCCGAGCTCTATGCCAGCCTCTGTCTTTGTTTAGCAGACTGGACCCTTCGATGATTACATCTTGCCAGGGGTTGGTATGCTAAAAAGGAAAAAGACATAAGTCAGTTTTTAGGAAAGCATGCTTTGTTTGTTCCTAACTGTACCTGAACCATTTTCTCTTCTACTTTCACTTACTTAGCACAACCTAAAATACAAGAACCTAACTTGGGGGGGGGGGATTAAGACTATTTACCCTTAGCAAGTCCTCTGCAGAGCTCTATGCCAGCCTCTGTCTTTGTTTAGCAGACTGGACCCTTCGCCGATTCTGTCTTGCCAGGTGTCGGTAAGCTATAAAGAAAAAGACACAACAGTCAGTTTTTAGGAAAGCATGCTTTGTTTGCTACTAACTGTCTCTGAAACCTTTGCTGTTCTTCTTTCCCTAACTTAGCACACCCAAAAGACAAAAACCTATCTTTTGGGGGGGAAGAAAAAGAAAAAATTAAGACTATTTACCCTTAGCAAGTCCTCTGCCAAGCTCTATGCCAGCCTCTGTCTTTGTTTAGCAGACTGGACCCTTCGATGATTACGTCTTGCCAGGGGTTGGTATGCTAAAAAGGAAAAAGACATAAGTCAGTTTTTAGGAAAGCATGCTTTGTTTGTTCCTAACTGTACCTGAACCTTTTTCTCTTCTACTTTAACTTACTTAGCACACCCTAAAATACAAAAACCTAACTTGAGGGTGGGGATTAAGACTATTTACCCTTAGCAAGTCCTCTGCCGAGCTCTATGCCAGCCTCTGTCTTTGTTTAGCAGACTGGACCCTTCAATGATTACGTCTTGCCATGGGTTGGTATGCTAAAAAGGAAAAAGACACAACAGTCAGTTTTTAGGAAAGCATGCTTTGTTTATTTCTAATTGTCCCTGAACCTTTTTCTCTTCTACTTTCCCTAACTTAGCACAACCCAAAAGACAAAAAACTAACTTGGGGAGGAAAAGAAAAAGAAAAAATTAAGACTATTTACCCTTGGCAAGTCCTCCTCCGAGCTCTATGCCAGCCTCTGTCTTTGTTTAGCAGACTGGACCCTTCGATGATTACATCTTGCCAGGGGTTGGTATGCTAAAAAGGAAAAAGACACAAGTGAGTTTTTAGGAAAGCATGCTTTGTTTGTCCTTAACTGTCCCTGAACCTTTTTCTTTTCTACTTTCACTAACTTAGCACACCCCAAACTACAAGAACCTAACATGGGGGGGAGGGGGGAAGAAAAAAATTAAGACTATTTACCCTTAGCAAGTCCTCTGCCGAGCTCTATGCCAGCCTCTGTCTTTGTTTAGCAGACTGGACCCTTCATCGATTCTGTCTTGCCAGGTGTTGGTATGATATAAAGAAAAAAGACACAACAGTCAGTTTTTAGGAAAGCATGCTTTGTTTGCCACTAACTGTCCTTGAAAACTTTGCAGTTCTGCTTTCGCTAACTTAGCAAACCCCAATAGACAAAAACCTAACTTATGAAGGGGGGAAAGAAAAAAATTAAGATTATTTACCCATAGCAAGTCCTCCGCCAAGCTCTATGCCAACCTCTGTCTTTGTTTAGCAGACTGGAACCTTCGCCGATTCTGTCTTGCCAGGTGTCGGTATGCTATAAAGAAAAAAAGACACAACAGTCAGTTTTTACGAAAGCATGCTTTGTTTGCTACTAACTGTCTCTGAAACCTTTGTTGTTCTGCTTTCCCTAATTTAGCACACCCCAAAAGATAAAAACCTATCTTTTGGGGGGTGGGGGTGAGAAAAAGCCTCTGTCTTTGTTTAGCAGACTGGACCCTTCGCCAATTCTGTATTGCCAGGTGTCGGTAAGCTATAAAGAAAAAGTCACAACAGTCAGTTTTTAGGAACGCATGCTTTGTTTGCTACTAACTGTCTCTGAAACCTTTGCTGTTCTGCTTTCCCTAACTTAGCACACCCCAAAAGACAAAAACCTATCTTTTGGGGGGGAAGAAAAAGAAAAAATTAAGACTATTTACCCTTAGCAAGTCCTCTGCCGAGCTCTATGCCAGCCTCTGTCTTTGTTTAGCAGACTGGACCCTTCGACGATTCTGTCTTGCCAGGTGTCGGTAAGCTATAAAGAAAAAGACACAACAGTCAGCTTTTAGGAAAGCATGCTTTGTTTGCTACTAACTGTCTCTGAAACCTTTGCTGTTCTTCTTTCCCTAACTTAGCACACCCAAAAGACAAAAACCTATCTTTTGGGGGGGAAGAAAAAGAAAAAATTAAGACTATTTACCCTTAGCAAGTCCTCTGCCAAGCTCTATGCCAGCCTCTGTCTTTGTTTAGCAGACTGGACCCTTCGATGATTACGTCTTGCCAGGGGTTGGTATGCTAAAAAGGAAAAAGACACAAGTCAGTTTTTAGGAAAGCATGCTTTGTTTATTTCTAACTGTCCCTGAACCTTTTTCTCTTCTACTTTCCCTAACTTAGCACAACCCAAAAGACAAAAAACTAACTTGGGGAGGAAAAGAAAAAGAAAAAATTAAGACTATTTACCCTTGGCAAGTCCTCCTCCGAGCTCTATGCCAGCCTCTGTCTTTGTTTAGCAGACTGGACCCTTCGACGATTCTGTCTTGCCAGGTGTCGGTAAGCTATAAAGAAAAAGACACAACAGTCAGCTTTTAGGAAAGCATGCTTTGTTTGCTACTAACTGTCTCTGAAACCTTTGCTGTTCTTCTTTCCCTAACTTAGCACACCCAAAAGACAAAAACCTATCTTTTGGGGGGGAAGAAAAAGAAAAAATTAAGACTATTTACCCTTAGTAAGTCCTCTGCCAAGCTCTATGCCAGCCTCTGTCTTTGTTTAGCAGACTGGACCCTTCGATGATTACGTCTTGCCAGGGGTTGGTATGCTAAAAAGGAAAAAGACATAAGTCAGTTTTTAGGAAAGCATGCTTTGTTTGTTCCTAACTGTACCTGAACCTTTTTCTCTTCTACTTTCACTCACTTAGCACACCCTAAAATACAAGAACCTAACTTGGGGGGGGGGGATTAAGACTATTTACCCTTAGCAAGTCCTCTGCCAAGCTCTATGCCAGCCTCTGTCTTTGTTTAGCAGACTGGACCCTTCGATGATTACGTCTTGCCAGGGGTTGGTATGCTAAAAAGGAAAAAGACACAAGTCAGTTTTTAGGAAAGCATGCTTTGTTTATTTCTAACTGTCCCTGAACCTTTTTCTCTTCTACTTTCCCTAACTTAGCACAACCCAAAAGACAAAAAACTAACTTGGGGAGGAAAAGAAAAAGAAAAAATTAAGACTATTTACCCTTGGCAAGTCCTCCTCCGAGCTCTATGCCAGCCTCTGTCTTTGTTTAGCAGACTGGACCCTTCGCCGATTCTGTCTTGCCAGGTGTCGGTAAGCTATAAAGAAAAAGACACAACAATCAGTTTTTAGGAAAGCATGCTTTGTTTGCTACTAACTGTCTCTGAAACCTTTGCTGTTCTGCTTTCCCTAACTTAGCACACCCCAAAAGACAAAAACCTATCTTTTGGGGGTGAAGAAAAAGAAAAAATTAAGACTATTTACCCTTAGCAAGTCCTCTGCCGAGCTCTATGCCAGCCTCTGTCTTTGTTTAGCAGACTGGACCCTTCAATGATTACGTCTTGCCATGGGCTGGTATGCTAAAAAGGAAAAAGACATAAGTCAGTTTTTAGGAAAGCATGCTTTGTTTGTTCCTAACTGTACCTGAACCTTTTTCTCTTCTACTTTCACTTACTTAGCACACCCTAAAATACAAGAACCTAACTTGGGGGGGGGGAATTAAGACTATTTACCCTTAGCAAGTCCTCTGCCAAGCTCTATGCCAGCCTCTGTCTTTGTTTAGCAGACTGGACCCTTCGCCGATTCTGTCTTGCCAGGTGTCGGTAAGCTATAAAGAAAAAGACACAACAATCAGTTTTTAGGAAAGCATGCTTTGTTTGCTACTAACTGTCTCTGAAACCTTTGCTGTTCTGCTTTCCCTAACTTAGCACACCCCAAAAGACAAAAACCTATCTTTTGGGGGTGAAGAAAAAGAAAAAATTAAGACTATTTACCCTTAGCAAGTCCTCTGCCGAGCTCTATGCCAGCCTCTGTCTTTGTTTAGCAGACTGGACCCTTCATCGATTCTGTCTTGCCAGGTGTTGGTATGATATAAAGAAAAAAGACACAACAGTCAGTTTTTAGGAAAGCATGCTTTGTTTATTTCTAATTGTCCCTGAACCTTTTTCTCTTCTACTTTCCCTAACTTAGCACAACCCAAAAGACAAAAAACTAACTTGGGGAGGAAAAGAAAATGAAAAAATTAAGACTATTTACCCTTGGCAAGTCCTCCTCCGAGCTCTATGCCAGCCTCTGTCTTTGTTTAGCAGACTGGACCCTTCGATGATTACATCTTGCCAGGGGTTGGTATGCTAAAAAGGAAATAGACACAAGTCAGTTTTTAGGAAAGCATGCTTTGTTTGTTACTAACTGTACCTGAACCTTTTTTTCTTCTACTTTCACTAACTTAGCACACCCTAAAATTCAAGAACCTAACTTGGTGGGGGGGAAGAAAAAAATTAAGACTATTTACCCTTAACAAGTCCTCTGCCGAGCTCTATGCCAGCCTCTGTCTTTGTTTAGCAGACTGGACCCTTCGTCGATTCTGTCTTGCCAGGTGTCGGTATGCTATAAAGAAAAAAAGACACAACAGTCAGTTTTTAGGAAAGCATGCTTTGTTTGCCACTAACTGTCCTTGAAAACTTTGCAGTTCTGCTTTCCCTAACTTAGCAAACCCAAAAAGACAAAAACCTAACTTAGGAAGGGGGGAAAGAAAAAATTAAGATTATTTACCCATAGCAAGTCCTCCGCCAAACTCTATGCTAACCTCTGTCTTTGTTTAGCAGACTGGACCCTTCGCCGATTCTGTCTTGCCAGGTGTCGGTATGCTATAAAGAAAAAAAGACACAACAGTCAGTTTTTAGGAAAGAATGCTTTGTTTGCTAATAACTGTCTCTGAAACCTTTGCTGTTCTGCTTTCCCTAAATTAGCACACCCCAAAAGACAAAAACCTATCTTTTGGGGGGGAAGAAAAAGAAAAAATTAAGACTATTTACCCTTAGCAAGTCCTCTGCCGAGCTCTATGCCAACCTCTGTCTTTGTTTAGCAAACTGGACCCTTCGCAGATTCTGTCTTGCCAGGTGTCGGTATGCTATAAAGAAAAAAAGACACAACAGTCAGTTTTTAGGAAAGAATGCTTTGTTTGCTAATAACTGTCTCTGAAACCTTTGCTGTTCTGCTTTCCCTAACTTAGCACACCCCAAAAGACAAAAAACCTATCTTTTGGGGGGGAAGAAAAAATTAAGACTATTTACCCTTAGCAAGTCCTCTGCCGAGCTCTATGCCAGCCTCTGGCTTTGTTTAGTAGACTGGACCTTTCAATGATTACGTCTTGCCATGGGTTGGTATGCTAAAAAGGATAAAGACACAAGTCAGTTTTTAGGAAAGCATGCTTTGTTTATTTCTAATTGTCCCTGAACCTTTTTCTCTTCTACTTTCCCTAACTTAGCACACCCCAAAAGACAAAAAAATAACTTGGGGGGGAAAAGAAAAAGAAAAAAATAAGACTATTTACCCTTGGCAAGTCCTCCTCCGAGCTCTATGCCAGCCTCTGTCTTTGTTTAGCAGACTGGACCCTTCGATGATTACATCTTGCCAGGGGTTGGTATGCTAAAAAGGAAAAAGACACAAGTCAGTTTTTAGGAAAGCATGCTTTGTTTGTTCCTAACTGTACCTGAACCTTTTTTTCTTATATTTTCACTAACTTAGCACACCCTAAAATTCAAGAACCTAACTTGGTGGGGGGGGAGAAAAAAATTAAGACTATTTACCCTTAACAAGTCCTCTGCCGAGCTCTATGCCAGCCTCTGTCTTTGTTTAGCAGACTGGACCCTTCGTCGATTCTGTCTTGCCAGGTGTCGGTATGCTATAAAGAAAAAAAGACACAACAGTCAGTTTTTAGGAAAGCATGCTTTGATTGCCACTAACTGTCCTTGAAAACTTTGCAGTTCTGCTTTCCCTAACTTAGCAAACCCAAAAAGACAAAAACCTAACTTAGGAAGGGGGGAAAGAAAAAATTAAGATTATTTACCCATAGCAAGTCCTCCGCCAAACTCTATGCTAACCTCTGTCTTTGTTTAGCAGACTGGACCCTTCGCCGATTCTGTCTTGCCAGGTGTCGGTATGCTATAAAGAAAAAAAGACACAACAGTCAGTTTTTAGGAAAGAATGCTTTGTTTGCTAATAACTGTCTCTGAAACCTTTGCTGTTCTGCTTTCCCTAACTTAGCACACCCCAAAATACAAAAACCTATCTTTTGGGGGGGAAGAAAAAGAAAAAATTAAGACTATTTACCCTTAGCAAGTCCTCTGCCGAGCTCTATGCCAACCTCTGTCTTTGTTTAGCAAACTGGACCCTTCGCCGATTCTGTCTTGCCAGGTGTCGGTATGCTATAAAGAAAAAAAGACACAACAGTCAGTTTTTAGGAAAGAATGCTTTGTTTGCTAATAACTGTCTCTGAAACCTTTGCTGTTCTGCTTTCCCTAAATTAGCACACCCCAAAAGACAAAAACCTATCTTTTGGGGGGGAAGAAAAAGAAAAAATTAAGACTATTTACCCTTAGCAAGTCCTCTGCCGAGCTCAATGCCAACCTCTGTCTTTGTTTAGCAAACTGGACCCTTCGCAGATTCTGTCTTGCCAGGTGTCGGTATGCTATAAAGAAAAAAAGACACAACAGTCAGTTTTTAGGAAAGAATGCTTTGTTTGCTAATAACTGTCTCTGAAACCTTTGCTGTTCTGCTTTCCCTAACTTAGCACACCCCAAAAGACAAAAAACCTATCTTTTGGGGGGGAAGAAAAAATTAAGACTATTTACCCTTAGCAAGTCCTCTGCCGAGCTCTATGCCAGCCTCTGGCTTTGTTTAGTAGACTGGACCTTTCAATGATTACGTCTTGCCATGGGTTGGTATGCTAAAAAGGATAAAGACACAAGTCAGTTTTTAGGAAAGCATGCTTTGTTTATTTCTAATTGTCCCTGAACCTTTTTCTCTTCTACTTTCCCTAACTTAGCACACCCCAAAAGACAAAAAAATAACTTGGGGGGAAAAGAAAAAGACAAAAATAAGACTATTTACCCTTGGCAAGTCCTCCTCCGAGCTCTATGCCAGCCTCTGTCTTTGTTTAGCAGACTGGACCCTTCGATGATTACATCTTGACAGGGGTTGGTATGCTAAAAAGGAAAAAGACACAAGTCAGTTTTTAGGAAAGCATGCTTTGTTTGTTCCTAACTGTACCTGAACCTTTTTTTCTTATATTTTCACTAACTTAGCACACCCTAAAATTCAAGAACCTAACTTGGTGGGGGGGGAGAAAAAAATTAAGACTATTTACCCTTAACAAGTCCTCTGCCGAGCTCTATGCCAGCCTCTGTCTTTGTTTAGCAGACTGGACCCTTCGTCGATTCTGTCTTGCCAGGTGTCGGTATGCTATAAAGAAAAAAAGACACAACAGTCAGTTTTTAGGAAAGCATGCTTTGATTGCCACTAACTGTCCTTGAAAACTTTGCAGTTCTGCTTTCCCTAACTTAGCAAACCCAAAAAGACAAAAACCTAACTTAGGAAGGGGGGAAAGAAAAAATTAAGATTATTTACCCATAGCAAGTCCTCCGCCAAACTCTATGCTAACCTCTGTCTTTGTTTAGCAGACTGGACCCTTCGCCGATTCTGTCTTGCCAGGTGTCGGTATGCTATAAAGAAAAAAAGACACAACAGTCAGTTTTTAGGAAAGAATGCTTTGTTTGCTAATAACTGTCTCTGAAACCTTTGCTGTTCTGCTTTCTCTAACTTAGCACACCCCAAAAGACAAAAACCTATCTTTTGGGGGGGAAGAAAAAGAAAAAATGAAGACTATTTACCCTTAGCAAGTCCTCTGCCGAGCTCTATGCCAGCCTCTGTCTTTGTTTAGCAGACTGGACCCTTCAATGATTACGTCTTGCCATGGGTTGGTATGCTAAAAAGGAAAAAGACACAAGTCAGTTTTTAGGAAAGCATGCTTTGTTCCTAACTGTCCCTGAACCTTTTTCTCTTCTACATTCACTAACTTAGCACACCCCAAAATACAAGAAACTAACTTGGAGGGGGAAGGGGGAATTAAGATTATTTACCCTTAGCAAGTCCTCTGCCGAGCTCTATGCCAGCCTCTGTCTTTGTTTAGCAGACTGGACCCTTCGCCGATTCTGTCTTGCCAGGTGTCGGTAAGCTATAAAGAAAAAGACACAACAGTCAGTTTTTAGGAAAGCATGCTTTGTTTGCTACTAACTGTCTCTGAAACCTTTGCTGTTCTGCTTTCCCTAACTTAGCACACCCCAAAAGACAAAAACCTATCTTTTGGGGGGGGAGAAAAAGAAAAAATTAAGACTATTTACCCTTAGCAAGTCCTCTGCCGAGCTCTATGCCAGCCTCTGTCTTTGTTTAGCAAACTGGACCCTTCGATGATTACGTCTTGCCATGGGTTGTTATGCTAAAAAGGAAAAAAACACAAGTCAGTTTTTAGGAAAGCATGCTTTGTTTGTTCCTAACTGTCCCTGAACATTTTTCTCTTCTACTTTCACTAACTTAGCACACCCCAAACTACTAGTACCTAACATGGGGGGGAGGGGGAAAGAAAAAAATTATGACTATTTACCTTTAGCAAGTCCTCTGCCGAGATCTATGCCAGCCTCTGTCTTTGTTTAGCAGACTGGACCCTTCGCCGATTCTGTCTTGGCAGGTGTCGGTATGCTATAAAGAAAAAAAGACACAATAGTCAGTTTTTAGGAAAGCATGCTTTGTTTGCTACTAACTGTCTCTGAAACCTTTGTTGTTCTGCTTTCCCTAATTAGGAAACCCCAAAAGACAAAAACCTATCTTTTGGGGGGAGGGGGGGGGAAGCCTCTGTCTTTGTTTAGCAGACTGGACCCTTCGCCGATTCTGTCTTGCCAGGTGTCGGTAAGCTATAAAGAAAAAGACACAACAGTCAGTTTTTAGGAAAGCATGCTTTGTTTGCTACTAAATGTCTCTGAAACCTTTGCTGTTCTGCTTTCTCTAAGTTAGCACACCCCAAAAGACAAAAACCTATCTTTTGGGGGGGAAGAAAAAGAAAAAATGAAGACTATTTACCCTTAGCAAGTCCTCTGCCGAGCTCTATGCCAGCCTCTGTCTTTGTTTAGCAGACTGGACCCTTCAATGATTACGTCTTGCCATGGGTTGGTATGCTAGAAAGGAAAAAGACACAAGTCAGTTTTTAGGAAAGCATGCTTTGTTTATTTCTAATTGTCCCTGAACCTTTTTCTCTTCTACTTTCCCTAACTTAGCACACCCCAAAAGACAAAAAAATAACTTGGGGGGGAAAAGAAAAAGAAAAAAATAAGACTATTTACCCTTGGCAAGTCCTCCTCCGAGCTCTATGCCAGCCTCTGTCTTTGTTTAGCAGACTGGACCCTTCGATGATTACATCTTGCCAGGGGTTGGTATGCTAAAAAGGAAAAAGACACAAGTCAGTTTTTAGGAAAGCATGCTTTGTTTGTTCCTAACTGTACCTGAACCTTTTTTTCTTCTACTTTCACTAACTTAGCACACCCTAAAATTCAAGAACCTAACTTGGTGGGGGGGAAGAAAAAAATTAAGACTATTTACCCTTAACAAGTCCTCTGCCGAGCTCTATGCCAGCCTCTGTCTTTGTTTAGCAGACTGGACCCTTCGTCGATTCTGTCTTGCCAGGTGTCGGTATGCTATAAAGAAAAAAAGACACAACAGTCAGTTTTTAGGAAAGCATGCTTTGTTTGCCACTAACTGTCCTTGAAAACTTTGCAGTTCTGCTTTCCCTAACTTAGCAAACCCAAAAAGACAAAAACCTAACTTAGGAAGGGGGGAAAGAAAAAATTAAGATTATTTACCCATAGCAAGTCCTTCGCCAAACTCTATGCTAACCTCTGTCTTTGTTTAGCAGACTGGACCCTTCGCCGATTCTGTCTTGCCAGGTGTCGGTATGCTATAAAGAAAAAAAGACACAACAGTCAGTTTTTAGGAAAGAATGCTTTGTTTGCTAATAACTGTCTCTGAAACCTTTGCTGTTCTGCTTTCCCTAACTTAGCACACCCTAAAAGACAAAAACCTATCTTTTGGGGGGGAAGAAAAAGAAAAAATTAAGACTATTTACCCTTAGCAAGTCCTCTGCCGAGCTCTATGCCAACCTCTGTCTTTGTTTAGCAGACTGGACCCTTCGCCGATTCTGTCTTGCCAGGTGTCGGTGGTATGCTATAAAGAAAAAAAGACACAACAGTCAGTTTTTAGGAAAGAATGCTTTGTTTGCTAATAACTGTCTCTGAAACCTTTGCTGTTCTGCTTTCCCTAACTTAGCACACCCCAAAAGACAAAAAAAAGTATCTTTTGGGGAGGAAGAAAAAGAAAAAATTAAGACTATTTACCCTTAGCAAGTCCTCTGCCGAGCTCTATGCCAGCCTCTGTCTTTGTTTAGCAGACTGGACCCTTCGATGATTACATCTTGCCAGGGGTTGGTATGCTAAAAAGGAAAAAGACATAAGTCAGTTTTTAGGAAAGCATGCTTTGTTTGTTCCTAACTGTACCTGAACCATTTTCTCTTCTACTTTCACTTACTTAGCACAACCTAAAATACAAGAACCTAACTTGGGGGGGGGGGATTAAGACTATTTACCCTTAGCAAGTCCTCTGCAGAGCTCTATGCCAGCCTCTGTCTTTGTTTAGCAGACTGGACCCTTCGCCGATTCTGTCTTGCCAGGTGTCGGTAAGCTATAAAGAAAAAGACACAACAGTCAGTTTTTAGGAAAGCATGCTTTGTTTGCTACTAACTGTCTCTGAAACCTTTGCTGTTCTTCTTTCCCTAACTTAGCACACCCAAAAGACAAAAACCTATCTTTTGGGGGGGAAGAAAAAGAAAAAATTAAGACTATTTACCCTTAGCAAGTCCTCTGCCAAGCTCTATGCCAGCCTCTGTCTTTGTTTAGCAGACTGGACCCTTCGATGATTACGTCTTGCCAGGGGTTGGTATGCTAAAAAGGAAAAAGACATAAGTCAGTTTTTAGGAAAGCATGCTTTGTTTGTTCCTAACTGTACCTGAACCTTTTTCTCTTCTACTTTAACTTACTTAGCACACCCTAAAATACAAAAACCTAACTTGAGGGGGGGGATTAAGACTATTTACCCTTAGCAAGTCCTCTGCCGAGCTCTATGCCAGCCTCTGTCTTTGTTTAGCAGACTGGACCCTTCAATGATTACGTCTTGCCATGGGTTGGTATGCTAAAAAGGAAAAAGACACAACAGTCAGTTTTTAGGAAAGCATGCTTTGTTTATTTCTAATTGTCCCTGAACCTTTTTCTCTTCTACTTTCCCTAACTTAGCACAACCCAAAAGACAAAAAACTAACTTGGGGAGGAAAAGAAAAAGAAAAAATTAAGACTATTTACCCTTGGCAAGTCCTCCTCCGAGCTCTATGCCAGCCTCTGTCTTTGTTTAGCAGACTGGACCCTTCGATGATTACATCTTGCCAGGGGTTGGTATGCTAAAAAGGAAAAAGACACAAGTGAGTTTTTAGGAAAGCATGCTTTGTTTGTCCTTAACTGTCCCTGAACCTTTTTCTTTTCTACTTTCACTAACTTAGCACACCCCAAACTACAAGAACCTAACATGGGGGGGAGGGGGGAAGAAAAAAATTAAGACTATTTACCCTTAGCAAGTCCTCTGCCGAGCTCTATGCCAGCCTCTGTCTTTGTTTAGCAGACTGGACCCTTCATCGATTCTGTCTTGCCAGGTGTTGGTATGATATAAAGAAAAAAGACACAACAGTCAGTTTTTAGGAAAGCATGCTTTGTTTGCCACTAACTGTCCTTGAAAACTTTGCAGTTCTGCTTTCGCTAACTTAGCAAACCCCAATAGACAAAAACCTAACTTAGGAAGGGGGGAAAGAAAAAAATTAAGATTATTTACCCATAGCAAGTCCTCCGCCAAGCTCTATGCCAACCTCTGTCTTTGTTTAGCAGACTGGAACCTTCGCCGATTCTGTCTTGCCAGGTGTCGGTATGCTATAAAGAAAAAAAGACACAACAGTCAGTTTTTACGAAAGCATGCTTTGTTTGCTACTAACTGTCTCTGAAACCTTTGTTGTTCTGCTTTCCCTAATTTAGCACACCCCAAAAGATAAAAACCTATCTTTTGGGGGGTGGGGGTGAGAAAAAGCCTCTGTCTTTGTTTAGCAGACTGGACCCTTCGCCAATTCTGTATTGCCAGGTGTCGGTAAGCTATAAAGAAAAAGTCACAACAGTCAGTTTTTAGGAACGCATGCTTTGTTTGCTACTAACTGTCTCTGAAACCTTTGCTGTTCTGCTTTCCCTAACTTAGCACACCCCAAAAGACAAAAACCTATCTTTTGGGGGGGAAGAAAAAGAAAAAATTAAGACTATTTACCCTTAGCAAGTCCTCTGCCGAGCTCTATGCCAGCCTCTGTCTTTGTTTAGCAGACTGGACCCTTCGACGATTCTGTCTTGCCAGGTGTCGGTAAGCTATAAAGAAAAAGACACAACAGTCAGCTTTTAGGAAAGCATGCTTTGTTTGCTACTAACTGTCTCTGAAACCTTTGCTGTTCTTCTTTCCCTAACTTAGCACACCCAAAAGACAAAAACCTATCTTTTGGGGGGGAAGAAAAAGAAAAAATTAAGACTATTTACCCTTAGCAAGTCCTCTGCCAAGCTCTATGCCAGCCTCTGTCTTTGTTTAGCAGACTGGACCCTTCGATGATTACGTCTTGCCAGGGGTTGGTATGCTAAAAAGGAAAAAGACACAAGTCAGTTTTTAGGAAAGCATGCTTTGTTTATTTCTAACTGTCCCTGAACCTTTTTCTCTTCTACTTTCCCTAACTTAGCACAACCCAAAAGACAAAAAACTAACTTGGGGAGGAAAAGAAAAAGAAAAAATTAAGACTATTTACCCTTGGCAAGTCCTCCTCCGAGCTCTATGCCAGCCTCTGTCTTTGTTTAGCAGACTGGACCCTTCGACGATTCTGTCTTGCCAGGTGTCGGTAAGCTATAAAGAAAAAGACACAACAGTCAGCTTTTAGGAAAGCATGCTTTGTTTGCTACTAACTGTCTCTGAAACCTTTGCTGTTCTTCTTTCCCTAACTTAGCACACCCAAAAGACAAAAACCTATCTTTTGGGGGGGAAGAAAAAGAAAAAATTAAGACTATTTACCCTTAGTAAGTCCTCTGCCAAGCTCTATGCCAGCCTCTGTCTTTGTTTAGCAGACTGGACCCTTCGATGATTACGTCTTGCCAGGGGTTGGTATGCTAAAAAGGAAAAAGACATAAGTCAGTTTTTAGGAAAGCATGCTTTGTTTGTTCCTAACTGTACCTGAACCTTTTTCTCTTCTACTTTCACTCACTTAGCACACCCTAAAATACAAGAACCTAACTTGGGGGGGGGGGGGGGGGATTAAGACTATTTACCCTTAGCAAGTCCTCTGCCAAGCTCTATGCCAGCCTCTGTCTTTGTTTAGCAGACTGGACCCTTCGCCGATTCTGTCTTGCCAGGTGTCGGTAAGCTATAAAGAAAAAGACACAACAATCAGTTTTTAGGAAAGCATGCTTTGTTTGCTACTAACTGTCTCTGAAACCTTTGCTGTTCTGCTTTCCCTAACTTAGCACACCCCAAAAGACAAAAACCTATCTTTTGGGGGTGAAGAAAAAGAAAAAATTAAGACTATTTACCCTTAGCAAGTCCTCTGCCGAGCTCTATGCCAGCCTCTGTCTTTGTTTAGCAGACTGGACCCTTCAATAATTACGTCTTGCCATGGGCTGGTATGCTAAAAAGGAAAAAGACATAAGTCAGTTTTTAGGAAAGCATGCTTTGTTTGTTCCTAACTGTACCTGAACCTTTTTCTCTTCTACTTTCACTTACTTAGCACACCCTAAAATACAAGAACCTAACTTGGGGGGGGGGGAATTAAGACTATTTACCCTTAGCAAGTCCTCTGCCAAGCTCTATGCCAGCCTCTGTCTTTGTTTAGCAGACTGGACCCTTCGCCGATTCTGTCTTGCCAGGTGTCGGTAAGCTATAAAGAAAAAGACACAACAATCAGTTTTTAGGAAAGCATGCTTTGTTTGCTACTAACTGTCTCTGAAACCTTTGCTGTTCTGCTTTCCCTAACTTAGCACACCCCAAAAGACAAAAACCTATCTTTTGGGGGTGAAGAAAAAGAAAAAATTAAGACTATTTACCCTTAGCAAGTCCTCTGCCGAGCTCTATGCCAGCCTCTGTCTTTGTTTAGCAGACTGGACCCTTCATCGATTCTGTCTTGCCAGGTGTTGGTATGATATAAAGAAAAAAGACACAACAGTCAGTTTTTAGGAAAGCATGCTTTGTTTATTTCTAATTGTCCCTGAACCTTTTTCTCTTCTACTTTCCCTAACTTAGCACAACCCAAAAGACAAAAAACTAACTTGGGGAGGAAAAGAAAATGAAAAAATTAAGACTATTTACCCTTGGCAAGTCCTCCTCCGAGCTCTATGCCAGCCTCTGTCTTTGTTTAGCAGACTGGACCCTTCGATGATTACATCTTGCCAGGGGTTGGTATGCTAAAAAGGAAATAGACACAAGTCAGTTTTTAGGAAAGCATGCTTTGTTTGTTACTAACTGTACCTGAACCTTTTTTTCTTCTACTTTCACTAACTTAGCACACCCTAAAATTCAAGAACCTAACTTGGTGGGGGGGAAGAAAAAAATTAAGACTATTTACCCTTAACAAGTCCTCTGCCGAGCTCTATGCCAGCCTCTGTCTTTGTTTAGCAGACTGGACCCTTCGTCGATTCTGTCTTGCCAGGTGTCGGTATGCTATAAAGAAAAAAAGACACAACAGTCAGTTTTTAGGAAAGCATGCTTTGTTTGCCACTAACTGTCCTTGAAAACTTTGCAGTTCTGCTTTCCCTAACTTAGCAAACCCAAAAAGACAAAAACCTAACTTAGGAAGGGGGGAAAGAAAAAATTAAGATTATTTACCCATAGCAAGTCCTCCGCCAAACTCTATGCTAACCTCTGTCTTTGTTTAGCAGACTGGACCCTTCGCCGATTCTGTCTTGCCAGGTGTCGGTATGCTATAAAGAAAAAAAGACACAACAGTCAGTTTTTAGGAAAGAATGCTTTGTTTGCTAATAACTGTCTCTGAAACCTTTGCTGTTCTGCTTTCCCTAAATTAGCACACCCCAAAAGACAAAAACCTATCTTTTGGGGGGGAAGAAAAAGAAAAAATTAAGACTATTTACCCTTAGCAAGTCCTCTGCCGAGCTCTATGCCAGCCTCTGTCTTTGTTTAGCAAACTGGACCCTTCGATGATTACGTCTTGCCATGGGTTGTTATGCTAAAAAGGAAAAAAACACAAGTCAGTTTTTAGGAAAGCATGCTTTGTTTGTTCCTAACTGTCCCTGAACATTTTTCTCTTCTACTTTCACTAACTTAGCACACCCCAAACTACAAGTACCTAACATGGGGGGGAGGGGGAAAGAAAAAAATTATGACTATTTACCTTTAGCAAGTCCTCTGCCGAGATCTATGCCAGCCTCTGTCTTTGTTTAGCAGACTGGACCCTTCGCCGATTCTGTCTTGGCAGGTGTCGGTATGCTATAAAGAAAAAGACACAACAGTCAGTTTTTAGAAAAGCATGCTTTGTTTGCTACTAACTGTCTATGAAACCTTTGCTGTTCTGCTTTCTCTAACTTAGCACACCCCAAAAGACAAAAACCTATCTTTTGGGGGGGAAGAAAAAGAAAAAATGAAGACTATTTACCCTTAGCAAGTCCTCTGCCGAGCTCTATGCCAGCCTCTGTCTTTGTTTAGCAGACTGGACCCTTCAATGATTACGTCTTGCCATGGGTTGGTATGCTAAAAAGGAAAAAGACACAAGTCAGTTTTTAGGAAAGCATGCTTTGTTCCTAACTGTCCCTGAACCTTTTTCTCTTCTACATTCACTAACTTAGCACACCCCAAAATACAAGAAACTAACTTGGAGGGGGAAGGGGGAATTAAGATTATTTACCCTTAGCAAGTCCTCTGCCGAGCTCTATGCCAGCCTCTGTCTTTGTTTAGCAGACTGGACCCTTCGCCGATTCTGTCTTGCCAGGTGTCGGTAAGCTATAAAGAAAAAGACACAACAGTCAGTTTTTAGGAAAGCATGCTTTGTTTGCTACTAACTGTCTCTGAAACCTTTGCTGTTCTGCTTTCCCTAACTTAGCACACCCCAAAAGACAAAAACCTATCTTTTGGGGGGGGAGAAAAAGAAAAAATTAAGACTATTTACCCTTAGCAAGTCCTCTGCCGAGCTCTATGCCAGCCTCTGTCTTTGTTTAGCAGACTGGACCCTTCGATGATTACGTCTTGCCATGGGTTGTTATGCTAAAAAGGAAAAAAACACAAGTCAGTTTTTAGAAAAGCATGCTTTGTTTGTTCCTAACTGTCCCTGAACATTTTTCTCTTCTACTTTCACTAACTTAGCACACCCCATACTATAAGTACCTAACATGGGGGGGAGGGGGGAAGAAAAAAATTATGACTATTTACCTTTAGCAAGTCCTCTGCCGAGATCTATGCCAGCCTCTGTCTTTGTTTAGCAGACTGGACCCTTCGCCGATTCTGTCTTGCCAGGTGTCGGTATGCTATAAAGAAAAAAAGACACAATAGTCAGTTTTTAGGAAAGCATGCTTTGTTTGCTACTAACTGTCTCTGAAACCTTTGTTGTTCTGCTTTCCCTAATTAGGAAACCCCAAAAGACAAAAACCTATCTTTTGGGGGGAGGGGGGGGGGAAGCCTCTGTCTTTGTTTAGCAGACTGGACCCTTCGCCGATTCTGTCTTGCCAGGTGTCGGTAAGCTATAAAGAAAAAGACACAACAGTCAGTTTTTAGGAAAGCATGCTTTGTTTGCTACTAAATGTCTCTGAAACCTTTGCTGTTCTGCTTTCTCTAAGTTAGCACACCCCAAAAGACAAAAACCTATCTTTTGGGGGGGAAGAAAAAGAAAAAATGAAGACTATTTACCCTTAGCAAGTCCTCTGCCGAGCTCTATGCCAGCCTCTGTCTTTGTTTAGCAGACTGGACCCTTCGATGATTACATCTTGCCAGGGGTTGGTATGCTAAAAAGGAAAAAGACACAAGTCAGTTTTTAGGAAAGCATGCTTTGTTTGTTCCTAACTGTACCTGAACCTTTTTTTCTTATACTTTCACTAACTTAGCACACCCTAAAATTCAAGAACCTAACTTGGTGGGGGGGAGAAAAAAATTAAGACTATTTACCCTTAACAAGTCCTCTGCCGAGCTCTATGCCAGCCTCTGTCTTTGTTTAGCAGACTGGACCCTTCGTCGATTCTGTCTTGCCAGGTGTCGGTATGCTATAAAGAAAAAAAGACACAACAGTCAGTTTTTAGGAAAGCATGCTTTGTTTGCCACTAACTGTCCTTGAAAACTTTGCAGTTCTGCTTTCCCTAACTTAGCAAACCCAAAAAGACAAAAACCTAACTTAGGAAGGGGGGAAAGAAAAAATTAAGATTATTTACCCATAGCAAGTCCTCCGCCTAACTCTATGCTAACCTCTGTCTTTGTTTAGCAGACTGGACCCTTCGCCGATTCTGTCTTGCCAGGTGTCGGTATGCTATAAAGAAAAAAAGACACAACAGTCAGTTTTTAGGAAAGAATGCTTTGTTTGCTAATAACTGTCTCTGAAACCTTTGCTGTTCTGCTTTCCCTAACTTAGCACACCCCAAAAGACAAAAACCTATCTTTTGGGGGGGAAGAAAAAGAAAAAATTAAGACTATTTACCCTTAGCAAGTCCTCTGCCGAGCTCTATGCCAACCTCTGTCTTTGTTTAGCAAACTGGACCCTTCGCCGATTCTGTCTTGCCAGGTGTCGGTATGCTATAAAGAAAAAAAGACACAACAGTCAGTTTTTAGGAAAGAATGCTTTGTTTGCTAATAACTGTCTCTGAAACCTTTGCTGTTCTGCTTTCCCTAACTTAGCACACCCCAAAAGACAAAAAACCTATCTTTTGGGGGGGGAAGAAAAATTAAGACTATTTACCCTTAGCAAGTCCTCTGCCGAGCTCTATGCCAGCCTCTGTCTTTGTTTAGTAGACTGGACCCTTCAATGATTACGTCTTGCCATGGGTTGGTATGCTAAAAAGGATAAAGACACAAGTCAGTTTTTAGGAAAGCATGCTTTGTTTATTTCTAATTGTCCCTGAACCTTTTTCTCTTCTACTTTCCCTAACTTAGCACAACCCAAAAGACAAAAAACTAACTTGGGAAGGAAAAGAAATAGAAAAAATTAAGACTATTTACCCTTGGCAAGTCCTCCTCCGAGCTCTATGCCAGCCTCTGTCTTTGTTTAGCAGACTGGACCCTTCGATGATTACATCTTGCCAGGGGTTGGTATGCTAAAAAGGAAAAATACACAAGTCAGTTTTTAGGAAAGCATGCTTTGTTTGTTCCTAACTGTCCCTGAACCTTTTTCTCTTTTACTTTCACTAACTTAGCACACCCTAAAATACAAGAACCTAACATGGGGGGAGGGGGGAAGAAAAAAATTAAGACTATATACCCTTAACAAGTCCTCTGCCGAGATCTATGCCAGCCTCTGTCTTTGTTTAGCAGACTGGACCCTTCGCCGATTCTGTCTTGCCAGGTGTCGGTAAGCTATAAAGAAAAAGACACAACAGTCAGTTTTTAGAAAAGCATGCTTTGTTTGCTACTAACTGTCTATGAAACCTTTGCTGTTCTGCTTTCTCTAACTTAGCACACCCCAAAAGACAAAAACCTATCTTTTGGGGGGGAAGAAAAAGAAAAAATGAAGACTATTTACCCTTAGCAAGTCCTCTGCCGAGCTCTATGCCAGCCTCTGTCTTTGTTTAGCAGACTGGACCCTTCAATGATTACGTCTTGCCATGGGTTGGTATGCTAAAAAGGAAAAAGACACAAGTCAGTTTTTAGGAAAGCATGCTTTGTTCCTAACTGTCCCTGAACCTTTTTCTCTTCTACATTCACTAACTTAGCACACCCCAAAATACAAGAAACTAACTTGGAGGGGGAAGGGGGAATTAAGATTATTTACCCTTAGCAAGTCCTCTGCCGAGCTCTATGCCAGCCTCTGTCTTTGTTTAGCAGACTGGACCCTTCGCCGATTCTGTCTTGCCAGGTGTCGGTAAGCTATAAAGAAAAAGACACAACAGTCAGTTTTTAGGAAAGCATGCTTTGTTTGCTACTAACTGTCTCTGAAACCTTTGCTGTTCTGCTTTCCCTAACTTAGCACACCCCAAAAGACAAAAACCTATCTTTTGGGGGGGGAGAAAAAGAAAAAATTAAGACTATTTACCCTTAGCAAGTCCTCTGCCGAGCTCTATGCCAGCCTCTGTCTTTGTTTAGCAAACTGGACCCTTCGATGATTACGTCTTGCCATGGGTTGTTATGCTAAAAAGGAAAAAAACACAAGTCAGTTTTTAGGAAAGCATGCTTTGTTTGTTCCTAACTGTCCCTGAACATTTTTCTCTTCTACTTTCACTAACTTAGCACACCCCAAACTACAAGTACCTAACATGGGGGGGAGGGGGAAAGAAAAAAATTATGACTATTTACCTTTAGCAAGTCCTCTGCCGAGATCTATGCCAGCCTCTGTCTTTGTTTAGCAGACTGGACCCTTCGCCAATTCTGTCTTGGCAGGTGTCGGTATGCTATAAAGAAAAAAAGACACAATAGTCAGTTTTTAGGAAAGCATGCTTTGTTTGCTACTAACTGTCTCTGAAACCTTTGTTGTTCTGCTTTCCCTAATTAGGAAACCCCAAAAGACAAAAACCTATCTTTTGGGGGGAGGGGGGGGGGAAAGCCTCTGTCTTTGTTTAGCAGACTGGACCCTTCGCCGATTCTGTCTTGCCAGGTGTCGGTAAGCTATAAAGAAAAAGACACAACAGTCAGTTTTTAGGAAAGCATGCTTTGTTTGCTACTAAATGTCTCTGAAACCTTTGCTGTTCTGCTTTCTCTAAGTTAGCACACCCCAAAAGACAAAAACCTATCTTTTGGGGGGGAAGAAAAAGAAAAAATGAAGACTATTTACCCTTAGCAAGTCCTCTGCCGAGCTCTATGCCAGCCTCTGTCTTTGTTTAGCAGACTGGACCCTTCAATGATTACGTCTTGCCATGGGTTGGTATGCTAGAAAGGAAAAAGACACAAGTCAGTTTTTAGGAAAGCATGCTTTGTTTATTTCTAATTGTCCCTGAACCTTTTTCTCTTCTACTTTCCCTAACTTAGCACACCCCAAAAGACAAAAAAATAACTTGGGGGGGAAAAGAAAAAGAAAAAAATAAGACTATTTACCCTTGGCAAGTCCTCCTCCGAGCTCTATGCCAGCCTCTGTCTTTGTTTAGCAGACTGGACCCTTCGATGATTACATCTTGCCAGGGGTTGGTATGCTAAAAAGGAAAAAGACACAAGTCAGTTTTTAGGAAAGCATGCTTTGTTTGTTCCTAACTGTACCTGAACCTTTTTTTCTTCTACTTTCACTAACTTAGCACACCCTAAAATTCAAGAACCTAACTTGGTGGGGGGGAAGAAAAAAATTAAGACTATTTACCCTTAACAAGTCCTCTGCCGAGCTCTATGCCAGCCTCTGTCTTTGTTTAGCAGACTGGACCCTTCGTCGATTCTGTCTTGCCAGGTGTCGGTATGCTATAAAGAAAAAAAGACACAACAGTCAGTTTTTAGGAAAGCATGCTTTGTTTGCCACTAACTGTCCTTGAAAACTTTGCAGTTCTGCTTTCCCTAACTTAGCAAACCCAAAAAGACAAAAACCTAACTTAGGAAGGGGGGAAAGAAAAAATTAAGATTATTTACCCATAGCAAGTCCTTCGCCAAACTCTATGCTAACCTCTGTCTTTGTTTAGCAGACTGGACCCTTCGCCGATTCTGTCTTGCCAGGTGTCGGTATGCTATAAAGAAAAAAAGACACAACAGTCAGTTTTTAGGAAAGAATGCTTTGTTTGCTAATAACTGTCTCTGAAACCTTTGCTGTTCTGCTTTCCCTAACTTAGCACACCCCAAAAGACAAAAAAAAGTATCTTTTGGGGAGGAAGAAAAAGAAAAAATTAAGACTATTTACCCTTAGCAAGTCCTCTGCCGAGCTCTATGCCAGCCTCTGTCTTTGTTTAGCAGACTGGACCCTTCGATGATTACATCTTGCCAGGGGTTGGTATGCTAAAAAGGAAAAAGACATAAGTCAGTTTTTAGGAAAGCATGCTTTGTTTGTTCCTAACTGTACCTGAACCATTTTCTCTTCTACTTTCACTTACTTAGCACAACCTAAAATACAAGAACCTAACTTGGGGGGGGGGGATTAAGACTATTTACCCTTAGCAAGTCCTCTGCAGAGCTCTATGCCAGCCTCTGTCTTTGTTTAGCAGACTGGACCCTTCGCCGATTCTGTCTTGCCAGGTGTCGGTAAGCTATAAAGAAAAAGACACAACAGTCAGTTTTTAGGAAAGCATGCTTTGTTTGCTACTAACTGTCTCTGAAACCTTTGCTGTTCTTCTTTCCCTAACTTAGCACACCCAAAAGACAAAAACCTATCTTTTGGGGGGGAAGAAAAAGAAAAAATTAAGACTATTTACCCTTAGCAAGTCCTCTGCCAAGCTCTATGCCAGCCTCTGTCTTTGTTTAGCAGACTGGACCCTTCGATGATTACGTCTTGCCAGGGGTTGGTATGCTAAAAAGGAAAAAGACATAAGTCAGTTTTTAGGAAAGCATGCTTTGTTTGTTCCTAACTGTACCTGAACCTTTTTCTCTTCTACTTTAACTTACTTAGCACACCCTAAAATACAAAAACCTAACTTGAGGGTGGGGATTAAGACTATTTACCCTTAGCAAGTCCTCTGCCGAGCTCTATGCCAGCCTCTGTCTTTGTTTAGCAGACTGGACCCTTCAATGATTACGTCTTGCCATGGGTTGGTATGCTAAAAAGGAAAAAGACACAACAGTCAGTTTTTAGGAAAGCATGCTTTGTTTATTTCTAATTGTCCCTGAACCTTTTTCTCTTCTACTTTCCCTAACTTAGCACAACCCAAAAGACAAAAAACTAACTTGGGGAGGAAAAGAAAAAGAAAAAATTAAGACTATTTACCCTTGGCAAGTCCTCCTCCGAGCTCTATGCCAGCCTCTGTCTTTGTTTAGCAGACTGGACCCTTCGATGATTACATCTTGCCAGGGGTTGGTATGCTAAAAAGGAAAAAGACACAAGTGAGTTTTTAGGAAAGCATGCTTTGTTTGTCCTTAACTGTCCCTGAACCTTTTTCTTTTCTACTTTCACTAACTTAGCACACCCCAAACTACAAGAACCTAACATGGGGGGGAGGGGGGAAGAAAAAAATTAAGACTATTTACCCTTAGCAAGTCCTCTGCCGAGCTCTATGCCAGCCTCTGTCTTTGTTTAGCAGACTGGACCCTTCATCGATTCTGTCTTGCCAGGTGTTGGTATGATATAAAGAAAAAAGACACAACAGTCAGTTTTTAGGAAAGCATGCTTTGTTTGCCACTAACTGTCCTTGAAAACTTTGCAGTTCTGCTTTCGCTAACTTAGCAAACCCCAATAGACAAAAACCTAACTTATGAAGGGGGGAAAGAAAAAAATTAAGATTATTTACCCATAGCAAGTCCTCCGCCAAGCTCTATGCCAACCTCTGTCTTTGTTTAGCAGACTGGAACCTTCGCCGATTCTGTCTTGCCAGGTGTCGGTATGCTATAAAGAAAAAAAGACACAACAGTCAGTTTTTACGAAAGCATGCTTTGTTTGCTACTAACTGTCTCTGAAACCTTTGTTGTTCTGCTTTCCCTAATTTAGCACACCCCAAAAGATAAAAACCTATCTTTTGGGGGGTGGGGGTGAGAAAAAGCCTCTGTCTTTGTTTAGCAGACTGGACCCTTCGCCAATTCTGTATTGCCAGGTGTCGGTAAGCTATAAAGAAAAAGTCACAACAGTCAGTTTTTAGGAACGCATGCTTTGTTTGCTACTAACTGTCTCTGAAACCTTTGCTGTTCTGCTTTCCCTAACTTAGCACACCCCAAAAGACAAAAACCTATCTTTTGGGGGGGAAGAAAAAGAAAAAATTAAGACTATTTACCCTTAGCAAGTCCTCTGCCGAGCTCTATGCCAGCCTCTGTCTTTGTTTAGCAGACTGGACCCTTCGACGATTCTGTCTTGCCAGGTGTCGGTAAGCTATAAAGAAAAAGACACAACAGTCAGCTTTTAGGAAAGCATGCTTTGTTTGCTACTAACTGTCTCTGAAACCTTTGCTGTTCTTCTTTCCCTAACTTAGCACACCCAAAAGACAAAAACCTATCTTTTGGGGGGGAAGAAAAAGAAAAAATTAAGACTATTTACCCTTAGCAAGTCCTCTGCCAAGCTCTATGCCAGCCTCTGTCTTTGTTTAGCAGACTGGACCCTTCGATGATTACGTCTTGCCAGGGGTTGGTATGCTAAAAAGGAAAAAGACACAAGTCAGTTTTTAGGAAAGCATGCTTTGTTTATTTCTAACTGTCCCTGAACCTTTTTCTCTTCTACTTTCCCTAACTTAGCACAACCCAAAAGACAAAAAACTAACTTGGGGAGGAAAAGAAAAAGAAAAAATTAAGACTATTTACCCTTGGCAAGTCCTCCTCCGAGCTCTATGCCAGCCTCTGTCTTTGTTTAGCAGACTGGACCCTTCGACGATTCTGTCTTGCCAGGTGTCGGTAAGCTATAAAGAAAAAGACACAACAGTCAGCTTTTAGGAAAGCATGCTTTGTTTGCTACTAACTGTCTCTGAAACCTTTGCTGTTCTTCTTTCCCTAACTTAGCACACCCAAAAGACAAAAACCTATCTTTTGGGGGGGAAGAAAAAGAAAAAATTAAGACTATTTACCCTTAGTAAGTCCTCTGCCAAGCTCTATGCCAGCCTCTGTCTTTGTTTAGCAGACTGGACCCTTCGATGATTACGTCTTGCCAGGGGTTGGTATGCTAAAAAGGAAAAAGACATAAGTCAGTTTTTAGGAAAGCATGCTTTGTTTGTTCCTAACTGTACCTGAACCTTTTTCTCTTCTACTTTCACTCACTTAGCACACCCTAAAATACAAGAACCTAACTTGGGGGGGGGGGGGATTAAGACTATTTACCCTTAGCAAGTCCTCTGCCAAGCTCTATGCCAGCCTCTGTCTTTGTTTAGCAGACTGGACCCTTCGCCGATTCTGTCTTGCCAGGTGTCGGTAAGCTATAAAGAAAAAGACACAACAATCAGTTTTTAGGAAAGCATGCTTTGTTTGCTACTAACTGTCTCTGAAACCTTTGCTGTTCTGCTTTCCCTAACTTAGCACACCCCAAAAGACAAAAACCTATCTTTTGGGGGTGAAGAAAAAGAAAAAATTAAGACTATTTACCCTTAGCAAGTCCTCTGCCGAGCTCTATGCCAGCCTCTGTCTTTGTTTAGCAGACTGGACCCTTCAATGATTACGTCTTGCCATGGGCTGGTATGCTAAAAAGGAAAAAGACATAAGTCAGTTTTTAGGAAAGCATGCTTTGTTTGTTCCTAACTGTACCTGAACCTTTTTCTCTTCTACTTTCACTTACTTAGCACACCCTAAAATACAAGAACCTAACTTGGGGGGGGGAATTAAGACTATTTACCCTTAGCAAGTCCTCTGCCAAGCTCTATGCCAGCCTCTGTCTTTGTTTAGCAGACTGGACCCTTCGCCGATTCTGTCTTGCCAGGTGTCGGTAAGCTATAAAGAAAAAGACACAACAATCAGTTTTTAGGAAAGCATGCTTTGTTTGCTACTAACTGTCTCTGAAACCTTTGCTGTTCTGCTTTCCCTAACTTAGCACACCCCAAAAGACAAAAACCTATCTTTTGGGGGTGAAGAAAAAGAAAAAATTAAGACTATTTACCCTTAGCAAGTCCTCTGCCGAGCTCTATGCCAGCCTCTGTCTTTGTTTAGCAGACTGGACCCTTCATCGATTCTGTCTTGCCAGGTGTTGGTATGATATAAAGAAAAAAGACACAACAGTCAGTTTTTAGGAAAGCATGCTTTGTTTATTTCTAATTGTCCCTGAACCTTTTTCTCTTCTACTTTCCCTAACTTAGCACAACCCAAAAGACAAAAAACTAACTTGGGGAGGAAAAGAAAATGAAAAAATTAAGACTATTTACCCTTGGCAAGTCCTCCTCCGAGCTCTATGCCAGCCTCTGTCTTTGTTTAGCAGACTGGACCCTTCGATGATTACATCTTGCCAGGGGTTGGTATGCTAAAAAGGAAATAGACACAAGTCAGTTTTTAGGAAAGCATGCTTTGTTTGTTACTAACTGTACCTGAACCTTTTTTTCTTCTACTTTCACTAACTTAGCACACCCTAAAATTCAAGAACCTAACTTGGTGGGGGGGAAGAAAAAAATTAAGACTATTTACCCTTAACAAGTCCTCTGCCGAGCTCTATGCCAGCCTCTGTCTTTGTTTAGCAGACTGGACCCTTCGTCGATTCTGTCTTGCCAGGTGTCGGTATGCTATAAAGAAAAAAAGACACAACAGTCAGTTTTTAGGAAAGCATGCTTTGTTTGCCACTAACTGTCCTTGAAAACTTTGCAGTTCTGCTTTCCCTAACTTAGCAAACCCAAAAAGACAAAAACCTAACTTAGGAAGGGGGGAAAGAAAAAATTAAGATTATTTACCCATAGCAAGTCCTCCGCCAAACTCTATGCTAACCTCTGTCTTTGTTTAGCAGACTGGACCCTTCGCCGATTCTGTCTTGCCAGGTGTCGGTATGCTATAAAGAAAAAAAGACACAACAGTCAGTTTTTAGGAAAGAATGCTTTGTTTGCTAATAACTGTCTCTGAAACCTTTGCTGTTCTGCTTTCCCTAAATTAGCACACCCCAAAAGACAAAAACCTATCTTTTGGGGGGGAAGAAAAATAAAAAATTAAGACTATTTACCCTTAGCAAGTCCTCTGCCGAGCTCTATGCCAACCTCTGTCTTTGTTTAGCAAACTGGACCCTTCGCAGATTCTGTCTTGCCAGGTGTCGGTATGCTATAAAGAAAAAAAGACACAACAGTCAGTTTTTAGGAAAGAATGCTTTGTTTGCTAATAACTGTCTCTGAAACCTTTGCTGTTCTGCTTTCCCTAACTTAGCACACCCCAAAAGACAAAAAACCTATCTTTTGGGGGGGAAGAAAAAATTAAGACTATTTACCCTTAGCAAGTCCTCTGCCGAGCTCTATGCCAGCCTCTGGCTTTGTTTAGTAGACTGGACCTTTCAATGATTACGTCTTGCCATGGGTTGGTATGCTAAAAAGGATAAAGACACAAGTCAGTTTTTAGGAAAGCATGCTTTGTTTATTTCTAATTGTCCCTGAACCTTTTTCTCTTCTACTTTCCCTAACTTAGCACACCCCAAAAGACAAAAAAATAACTTGGGGGGGAAAAGAAAAAGAAAAAAATAAGACTATTTACCCTTGGCAAGTCCTCCTCCGAGCTCTATGCCAGCCTCTGTCTTTGTTTAGCAGACTGGACCCTTCGATGATTACATCTTGCCAGGGGTTGGTATGCTAAAAAGGAAAAAGACACAAGTCAGTTTTTAGGAAAGCATGCTTTGTTTGTTCCTAACTGTACCTGAACCTTTTTTTCTTATATTTTCACTAACTTAGCACACCCTAAAATTCAAGAACCTAACTTGGTGGGGGGGGAGAAAAAAATTAAGACTATTTACCCTTGGCAAGTCCTCTGCCGAGCTCTATGCCAGCCTCTGTCTTTGTTTAGCAGACTGGACCCTTCGTCGATTCTGTCTTGCCAGGTGTCGGTATGCTATAAAGAAAAAAAGACACAACAGTCAGTTTTTAGGAAAGCATGCTTTGATTGCCACTAACTGTCCTTGAAAACTTTGCAGTTCTGCTTTCCCTAACTTAGCAAACCCAAAAAGACAAAAACCTAACTTAGGAAGGGGGGAAAGAAAAAATTAAGATTATTTACCCATAGCAAGTCCTCCGCCAAACTCTATGCTAACCTCTGTCTTTGTTTAGCAGACTGGACCCTTCGCCGATTCTGTCTTGCCAGGTGTCGGTATGCTATAAAGAAAAAAAGACACAACAGTCAGTTTTTAGGAAAGAATGCTTTGTTTGCTAATAACTGTCTCTGAAACCTTTGCTGTTCTGCTTTCCCTAACTTAGCACACCCCAAAATACAAAAACCTATCTTTTGGGGGGGAAGAAAAAGAAAAAATTAAGACTATTTACCCTTAGCAAGTCCTCTGCCGAGCTCTATGCCAACCTCTGTCTTTGTTTAGCAAACTGGACCCTTCGCCGATTCTGTCTTGCCAGGTGTCGGTATGCTATAAAGAAAAAAAGACACAACAGTCAGTTTTTAGGAAAGAATGCTTTGTTTGCTAATAACTGTCTCTGAAACCTTTGCTGTTCTGCTTTCCCTAAATTAGCACACCCCAAAAGACAAAAACCTATCTTTTGGGGGGGAAGAAAAAGAAAAAATTAAGACTATTTACCCTTAGCAAGTCCTCTGCCGAGCTCAATGCCAACCTCTGTCTTTGTTTAGCAAACTGGACCCTTCGCAGATTCTGTCTTGCCAGGTGTCGGTATGCTATAAAGAAAAAAAGACACAACAGTCAGTTTTTAGGAAAGAATGCTTTGTTTGCTAATAACTGTCTCTGAAACCTTTGCTGTTCTGCTTTCCCTAACTTAGCACACCCCAAAAGACAAAAAACCTATCTTTTGGGGGGGAAGAAAAAATTAAGACTATTTACCCTTAGCAAGTCCTCTGCCGAGCTCTATGCCAGCCTCTGGCTTTGTTTAGTAGACTGGACCTTTCAATGATTACGTCTTGCCATGGGTTGGTATGCTAAAAAGGATAAAGACACAAGTCAGTTTTTAGGAAAGCATGCTTTGTTTATTTCTAATTGTCCCTGAACCTTTTTCTCTTCTACTTTCCCTAACTTAGCACACCCCAAAAGACAAAAAAATAACTTGGGGGAAAAAGAAAAAGACAAAAATAAGACTATTTACCCTTGGCAAGTCCTCCTCCGAGCTCTATGCCAGCCTCTGTCTTTGTTTAGCAGACTGGACCCTTCGATGATTACATCTTGACAGGGGTTGGTATGCTAAAAAGGAAAAAGACACAAGTCAGTTTTTAGGAAAGCATGCTTTGTTTGTTCCTAACTGTACCTGAACCTTTTTTTCTTATATTTTCACTAACTTAGCACACCCTAAAATTCAAGAACCTAACTTGGTGGGGGGGGAGAAAAAAATTAAGACTATTTACCCTTAACAAGTCCTCTGCCGAGCTCTATGCCAGCCTCTGTCTTTGTTTAGCAGACTGGACCCTTCGTCGATTCTGTCTTGCCAGGTGTCGGTATGCTATAAAGAAAAAAAGACACAACAGTCAGTTTTTAGGAAAGCATGCTTTGATTGCCACTAACTGTCCTTGAAAACTTTGCAGTTCTGCTTTCCCTAACTTAGCAAACCCAAAAAGACAAAAACCTAACTTAGGAAGGGGGGAAAGAAAAAATTAAGATTATTTACCCATAGCAAGTCCTCCGCCAAACTCTATGCTAACCTCTGTCTTTGTTTAGCAGACTGGACCCTTCGCCGATTCTGTCTTGCCAGGTGTCGGTATGCTATAAAGAAAAAAAGACACAACAGTCAGTTTTTAGGAAAGAATGCTTTGTTTGCTAATAACTGTCTCTGAAACCTTTGCTGTTCTGCTTTCCCTAACTTAGCACACCCCAAAAGACAAAAACCTATCTTTTGGGGGGGAAGAAAAAGAAAAAATTAAGAGTATTTACCCTTAGCAAGTCCTCTGCCGAGCTCTATGCCAACCTCTGTCTTTGTTTAGCAAACTGGACCCTTCGCCGATTCTGTCTTGCCAGGTGTCGGTATGCTATAAAGAAAAAAAGACACAACAGTCAGTTTTTAGGAAAGAATGCTTTGTTTGCTAATAACTGTCTCTGAAACCTTTGCTGTTCTGCTTTCCCTAACTTAGCACACCCCAAAAGACAAAAAACCTATCTTTTGGGGGGGAAGAAAAATTAAGACTATTTACCCTTAGCAAGTCCTCTGCCGAGCTCTATGCCAGCCTCTGTCTTTGTTTAGTAGACTGGACCCTTCAATGATTACGTCTTGCCATGGGTTGGTATGCTAAAAAGGATAAAGACACAAGTCAGTTTTTAGGAAAGCATGCTTTGTTTATTTCTAATTGTCCCTGAACCTTTTTCTCTTCTACTTTCCCTAACTTAGCACAACCCAAAAGACAAAAAACTAACTTGGGAAGGAAAAGAAATAGAAAAAATTAAGACTATTTACCCTTGGCAAGTCCTCCTCCGAGCTCTATGCCAGCCTCTGTCTTTGTTTAGCAGACTGGACCCTTCGATGATTACATCTTGCCAGGGGTTGGTATGCTAAAAAGGAAAAATACACAAGTCAGTTTTTAGGAAAGCATGCTTTGTTTGTTCCTAACTGTCCCTGAACCTTTTTCTCTTTTACTTTCACTAACTTAGCACACCCTAAAATACAAGAACCTAACATGGGGGGAGGGGGGAAGAAAAAAATTAAGACTATATACCCTTAACAAGTCCTCTGCCGAGATCTATGCCAGCCTCTGTCTTTGTTTAGCAGACTGGACCCTTCGCCGATTCTGTCTTGCCAGGTGTCGGTAAGCTATAAAGAAAAAGACACAACAGTCAGTTTTTAGAAAAGCATGCTTTGTTTGCTACTAACTGTCTATGAAACCTTTGCTGTTCTGCTTTCTCTAACTTAGCACACCCCAAAAGACAAAAACCTATCTTTTGGGGGGGAAGAAAAAGAAAAAATGAAGACTATTTACCCTTAGCAAGTCCTCTGCCGAGCTCTATGCCAGCCTCTGTCTTTGTTTAGCAGACTGGACCCTTCAATGATTACGTCTTGCCATGGGTTGGTATGCTAAAAAGGAAAAAGACACAAGTCAGTTTTTAGGAAAGCATGCTTTGTTCCTAACTGTCCCTGAACCTTTTTCTCTTCTACATTCACTAACTTAGCACACCCCAAAATACAAGAAACTAACTTGGAGGGGGAAGGGGGAATTAAGATTATTTACCCTTAGCAAGTCCTCTGCCGAGCTCTATGCCAGCCTCTGTCTTTGTTTAGCAGACTGGACCCTTCGCCGATTCTGTCTTGCCAGGTGTCGGTAAGCTATAAAGAAAAAGACACAACAGTCAGTTTTTAGGAAAGCATGCTTTGTTTGCTACTAACTGTCTCTGAAACCTTTGCTGTTCTGCTTTCCCTAACTTAGCACACCCCAAAAGACAAAAACCTATCTTTTGGGGGGGGAGAAAAAGAAAAAATTAAGACTATTTACCCTTAGCAAGTCCTCTGCCGAGCTCTATGCCAGCCTCTGTCTTTGTTTAGCAGACTGGACCCTTCGATGATTACGTCTTGCCATGGGTTGTTATGCTAAAAAGGAAAAAAACACAAGTCAGTTTTTAGGAAAGCATGCTTTGTTTGTTCCTAACTGTCCCTGAACATTTTTCTCTTCTACTTTCACTAACTTAGCACACCCCATACTATAAGTACCTAACATGGGGGGGAGGGGGGAAGAAAAAAATTATGACTATTTACCTTTAGCAAGTCCTCTGCCGAGATCTATGCCAGCCTCTGTCTTTGTTTTGCAGACTGGACCCTTCGCCGATTCTGTCTTGCCAGGTGTCGGTATGCTATAAAGAAAAAAAGACACAATAGTCAGTTTTTAGGAAAGCATGCTTTGTTTGCTACTAACTGTCTCTGAAACCTTTGTTGTTCTGCTTTCCCTAATTAGGAAACCCCAAAAGACAAAAACCTATCTTTTGGGGGGAGGGGGGGGGGAAGCCTCTGTCTTTGTTTAGCAGACTGGACCCTTCGCCGATTCTGTCTTGCCAGGTGTCAGTAAGCTATAAAGAAAAAGACACAACAGTCAGTTTTTAGGAAAGCATGCTTTGTTTGCTACTAAATGTCTCTGAAACCTTTGCTGTTCTGCTTTCTCTAAGTTAGCACACCCCAAAAGACAAAAACCTATCTTTTGGGGGGGAAGAAAAAGAAAAAATGAAGACTATTTACCCTTAGCAAGTCCTCTGCCGAGCTCTATGCCAGCCTCTGTCTTTGTTTAGCAGACTGGACCCTTCGATGATTACATCTTGCCAGGGGTTGGTATGCTAAAAAGGAAAAAGACACAAGTCAGTTTTTAGGAAAGCATGCTTTGTTTGTTCCTAACTGTACCTGAACCTTTTTTTCTTATACTTTCACTAACTTAGCACACCCTAAAATTCAAGAACCTAACTTGGTGGGGGGGAGAAAAAAATTAAGACTATTTACCCTTAACAAGTCCTCTGCCGAGCTCTATGCCAGCCTCTGTCTTTGTTTAGCAGACTGGACCCTTCGTCGATTCTGTCTTGCCAGGTGTCGGTATGCTATAAAGAAAAAAAGACACAACAGTCAGTTTTTAGGAAAGCATGCTTTGTTTGCCACTAACTGTCCTTGAAAACTTTGCAGTTCTGCTTTCCCTAACTTAGCAAACCCAAAAAGACAAAAACCTAACTTAGGAAGGGGGGAAAGAAAAAATTAAGATTATTTACCCATAGCAAGTCCTCCGCCAAACTCTATGCTAACCTCTGTCTTTGTTTAGCAGACTGGACCCTTCGCCGATTCTGTCTTGCCAGGTGTCGGTATGCTATAAAGAAAAAAAGACACAACAGTCAGTTTTTAGGAAAGAATGCTTTGTTTGCTAATAACTGTCTCTGAAACCTTTGCTGTTCTGCTTTCCCTAACTTAGCACACCCCAAAAGACAAAAACCTATCTTTTGGGGGGGAAGAAAAAGAAAAAATTAAGACTATTTACCCTTAGCAAGTCCTCTGCCGAGCTCTATGCCAACCTCTGTCTTTGTTTAGCAAACTGGACCCTTCGCCGATTCTGTCTTGCCAGGTGTCGGTATGCTATAAAGAAAAAAAGACACAACAGTCAGTTTTTAGGAAAGAATGCTTTGTTTGCTAATAACTGTCTCTGAAACCTTTGCTGTTCTGCTTTCCCTAACTTAGCACACCCCAAAAGACAAAAAACCTATCTTTTGGGGGGGAAGAAAAATTAAGACTATTTACCCTTAGCAAGTCCTCTGCCGAGCTCTATGCCAGCCTCTGTCTTTGTTTAGTAGACTGGACACTTCAATGATTACGTCTTGCCATGGGTTGGTATGCTAAAAAGGATAAAGACACAAGTCAGTTTTTAGGAAAGCATGCTTTGTTTATTTCTAATTGTCCCTGAACCTTTTTCTCTTCTACTTTCCCTAACTTAGCACAACCCAAAAGACAAAAAACTAACTTGGGAAGGAAAAGAAATAGAAAAAATTAAGACTATTTACCCTTGGCAAGTCCTCCTCCGAGCTCTATGCCAGCCTCTGTCTTTGTTTAGCAGACTGGACCCTTCGATGATTACATCTTGCCAGGGGTTGGTATGCTAAAAAGGAAAAATACACAAGTCAGTTTTTAGGAAAGCATGCTTTGTTTGTTCCTAACTGTCCCTGAACCTTTTTCTCTTTTACTTTCACTAACTTAGCACACCCTAAAATACAAGAACCTAACATGGGGGGAGGGGGGAAGAAAAAAATTAAGACTATATACCCTTAACAAGTCCTCTGCCGAGATCTATGCCAGCCTCTGTCTTTGTTTAGCAGACTGGACCCTTCGCCGATTCTGTCTTGCCAGGTGTCGGTAAGCTATAAAGAAAAAGACACAACAGTCAGTTTTTAGAAAAGCATGCTTTGTTTGCTACTAACTGTCTATGAAACCTTTGCTGTTCTGCTTTCTCTAACTTAGCACACCCCAAAAGACAAAAACCTATCTTTTGGGGGGGAAGAAAAAGAAAAAATGAAGACTATTTACCCTTAGCAAGTCCTCTGCCGAGCTCTATGCCAGCCTCTGTCTTTGTTTAGCAGACTGGACCCTTCAATGATTACGTCTTGCCATGGGTTGGTATGCTAAAAAGGAAAAAGACACAAGTCAGTTTTTAGGAAAGCATGCTTTGTTCCTAACTGTCCCTGAACCTTTTTCTCTTCTACATTCACTAACTTAGCACACCCCAAAATACAAGAAACTAACTTGGAGGGGGAAGGGGGAATTAAGATTATTTACCCTTAGCAAGTCCTCTGCCGAGCTCTATGCCAGCCTCTGTCTTTGTTTAGCAGACTGGACCCTTCGCCGATTCTGTCTTGCCAGGTGTCGGTAAGCTATAAAGAAAAAGACACAACAGTCAGTTTTTAGGAAAGCATGCTTTGTTTGCTACTAACTGTCTCTGAAACCTTTGCTGTTCTGCTTTCCCTAACTTAGCACACCCCAAAAGACAAAAACCTATCTTTTGGGGGGGGAGAAAAAGAAAAAATTAAGACTATTTACCCTTAGCAAGTCCTCTGCCGAGCTCTATGCCAGCCTCTGTCTTTGTTTAGCAAACTGGACCCTTCGATGATTACGTCTTGCCATGGGTTGTTATGCTAAAAAGGAAAAAAACACAAGTCAGTTTTTAGGAAAGCATGCTTTGTTTGTTCCTAACTGTCCCTGAACATTTTTCTCTTCTACTTTCACTAACTTAGCACACCCCATACTATAAGTACCTAACATGGGGGGGAGGGGGGAAGAAAAAAATTATGACTATTTACCTTTAGCAAGTCCTCTGCCGAGATCTATGCCAGCCTCTGTCTTTGTTTAGCAGACTGGACCCTTCGCCGATTCTGTCTTGGCAGGTGTCGGTATGCTATAAAGAAAAAAAGACACAATAGTCAGTTTTTAGGAAAGCATGCTTTGTTTGCTACTAACTGTCTCTGAAACCTTTGTTGTTCTGCTTTCCCTAATTAGGAAACCCCAAAAGACAAAAACCTATCTTTTGGGGGGAGGGGGGGGGAAGCCTCTGTCTTTGTTTAGCAGACTGGACCCTTCGCCGATTCTGTCTTGCCAGGTGTCGGTAAGCTATAAAGAAAAAGACACAACAGTCAGTTTTTAGGAAAGCATGCTTTGTTTGCTACTAAATGTCTCTGAAACCTTTGCTGTTCTTCTTTCTCTAAGTTAGCACACCCCAAAAGACAAAAACCTATCTTTTGGGGGGGAAGAAAAAGAAAAAATGAAGACTATTTACCCTTAGCAAGTCCTCTGCCGAGCTCTATGCCAGCCTCTGTCTTTGTTTAGCAGACTGGACCCTTCAATGATTACGTCTTGCCATGGGTTGGTATGCTAGAAAGGAAAAAGACACAAGTCAGTTTTTAGGAAAGCATGCTTTGTTTATTTCTAATTGTCCCTGAACCTTTTTCTCTTCTACTTTCCCTAACTTAGCACACCCCAAAAGACAAAAAAATAACTTGGGGGGGAAAAGAAAAAGAAAAAAATAAGACTATTTACCCTTGGCAAGTCCTCCTCCGAGCTCTATGCCAGCCTCTGTCTTTGTTTAGCAGACTGGACCCTTCGATGATTACATCTTGCCAGGGGTTGGTATGCTAAAAAGGAAAAAGACACAAGTCAGTTTTTAGGAAAGCATGCTTTGTTTGTTCCTAACTGTACCTGAACCTTTTTTTCTTCTACTTTCACTAACTTAGCACACCCTAAAATTCAAGAACCTAACTTGGTGGGGGGGAAGAAAAAAATTAAGACTATTTACCCTTAACAAGTCCTCTGCTGAGCTCTATGCCAGCCTCTGTCTTTGTTTAGCAGACTGGACCCTTCGTCGATTCTGTCTTGCCAGGTGTCGGTATGCTATAAAGAAAAAAAGACACAACAGTCAGTTTTTAGGAAAGCATGCTTTGTTTGCCACTAACTGTCCTTGAAAACTTTGCAGTTCTGCTTTCCCTAACTTAGCAAACCCAAAAAGACAAAAACCTAACTTAGGAAGGGGGGAAAGAAAAAATTAAGATTATTTACCCATAGCAAGTCCTTCGCCAAACTCTATGCTAACCTCTGTCTTTGTTTAGCAGACTGGACCCTTCGCCGATTCTGTCTTGCCAGGTGTCGGTATGCTATAAAGAAAAAAAGACACAACAGTCAGTTTTTAGGAAAGAATGCTTTGTTTGCTAATAACTGTCTCTGAAACCTTTGCTGTTCTGCTTTCCCTAACTTAGCACACCCTAAAAGACAAAAACCTATCTTTTGGGGGGGAAGAAAAAGAAAAAATTAAGACTATTTACCCTTAGCAAGTCCTCTGCCGAGCTCTATGCCAACCTCTGTCTTTGTTTAGCAGACTGGACCCTTCGCCGATTCTGTCTTGCCAGGTGTCGGTATGCTATAAAGAAAAAAAGACACAACAGTCAGTTTTTAGGAAAGAATGCTTTGTTTGCTAATAACTGTCTCTGAAACCTTTGCTGTTCTGCTTTCCCTAACTTAGCACACCCCAAAAGACAAAATAAAGTATCTTTTGGGGAGGAAGAAAAAGAAAAAATTAAGACTATTTACCCTTAGCAAGTCCTCTGCCGAGCTCTATGCCAGCCTCTGTCTTTGTTTAGCAGACTGGACCCTTCGATGATTACATCTTGCCAGGGGTTGGTATGCTAAAAAGGAAAAAGACATAAGTCAGTTTTTAGGAAAGCATGCTTTGTTTGTTCCTAACTGTACCTGAACCTTTTTCTCTTCTACTTTCACTCACTTAGCACACCCTAAAATACAAGAACCTAACTTGGGGGGGGGGGGGGGGGATTAAGACTATTTACCCTTAGCAAGTCCTCTGCCAAGCTCTATGCCAGCCTCTGTCTTTGTTTAGCAGACTGGACCCTTCGCCGATTCTGTCTTGCCAGGTGTCGGTAAGCTATAAAGAAAAAGACACAACAATCAGTTTTTAGGAAAGCATGCTTTGTTTGCTACTAACTGTCTCTGAAACCTTTGCTGTTCTGCTTTCCCTAACTTAGCACACCCCAAAAGACAAAAACCTATCTTTTGGGGGTGAAGAAAAAGAAAAAATTAAGACTATTTACCCTTAGCAAGTCCTCTGCCGAGCTCTATGCCAGCCTCTGTCTTTGTTTAGCAGACTGGACCCTTCAATGATTACGTCTTGCCATGGGCTGGTATGCTAAAAAGGAAAAAGACATAAGTCAGTTTTTAGGAAAGCATGCTTTGTTTGTTCCTAACTGTACCTGAACCTTTTTCTCTTCTACTTTCACTTACTTAGCACACCCTAAAATACAAGAACCTAACTTGGGGGGGGGGGAATTAAGACTATTTACCCTTAGCAAGTCCTCTGCCAAGCTCTATGCCAGCCTCTGTCTTTGTTTAGCAGACTGGACCCTTCGCCGATTCTGTCTTGCCAGGTGTCGGTAAGCTATAAAGAAAAAGACACAACAATCAGTTTTTAGGAAAGCATGCTTTGTTTGCTACTAACTGTCTCTGAAACCTTTGCTGTTCTGCTTTCCCTAACTTAGCACACCCCAAAAGACAAAAACCTATCTTTTGGGGGTGAAGAAAAAGAAAAAATTAAGACTATTTACCCTTAGCAAGTCCTCTGCCGAGCTCTATGCCAGCCTCTGTCTTTGTTTAGCAGACTGGACCCTTCATCGATTCTGTCTTGCCAGGTGTTGGTATGATATAAAGAAAAAAGACACAACAGTCAGTTTTTAGGAAAGCATGCTTTGTTTATTTCTAATTGTCCCTGAACCTTTTTCTCTTCTACTTTCCCTAACTTAGCACAACCCAAAAGACAAAAAACTAACTTGGGGAGGAAAAGAAAATGAAAAAATTAAGACTATTTACCCTTGGCAAGTCCTCCTCCGAGCTCTATGCCAGCCTCTGTCTTTGTTTAGCAGACTGGACCCTTCGATGATTACATCTTGCCAGGGGTTGGTATGCTAAAAAGGAAATAGACACAAGTCAGTTTTTAGGAAAGCATGCTTTGTTTGTTACTAACTGTACCTGAACCTTTTTTTCTTCTACTTTCACTAACTTAGCACACCCTAAAATTCAAGAACCTAACTTGGTGGGGGGGAAGAAAAAAATTAAGACTATTTACCCTTAACAAGTCCTCTGCCGAGCTCTATGCCAGCCTCTGTCTTTGTTTAGCAGACTGGACCCTTCGTCGATTCTGTCTTGCCAGGTGTCGGTATGCTATAAAGAAAAAAAGACACAACAGTCAGTTTTTAGGAAAGCATGCTTTGTTTGCCACTAACTGTCCTTGAAAACTTTGCAGTTCTGCTTTCCCTAACTTAGCAAACCCAAAAAGACAAAAACCTAACTTAGGAAGGGGGGAAAGAAAAAATTAAGATTATTTACCCATAGCAAGTCCTCCGCCAAACTCTATGCTAACCTCTGTCTTTGTTTAGCAGACTGGACCCTTCGCCGATTCTGTCTTGCCAGGTGTCGGTATGCTATAAAGAAAAAAAGACACAACAGTCAGTTTTTAGGAAAGAATGCTTTGTTTGCTAATAACTGTCTCTGAAACCTTTGCTGTTCTGCTTTCCCTAAATTAGCACACCCCAAAAGACAAAAACCTATCTTTTGGGGGGGAAGAAAAAGAAAAAATTAAGACTATTTACCCTTAGCAAGTCCTCTGCCGAGCTCTATGCCAACCTCTGTCTTTGTTTAGCAAACTGGACCCTTCGCAGATTCTGTCTTGCCAGGTGTCGGTATGCTATAAAGAAAAAAAGACACAACAGTCAGTTTTTAGGAAAGAATGCTTTGTTTGCTAATAACTGTCTCTGAAACCTTTGCTGTTCTGCTTTCCCTAACTTAGCACACCCGAAAAGACAAAAAACCTATCTTTTGGGGGGGAAGAAAAAATTAAGACTATTTACCCTTAGCAAGTCCTCTGCCGAGCTCTATGCCAGCCTCTGGCTTTGTTTAGTAGACTGGACCTTTCAATGATTACGTCTTGCCATGGGTTGGTATGCTAAAAAGGATAAAGACACAAGTCAGTTTTTAGGAAAGCATGCTTTGTTTATTTCTAATTGTCCCTGAACCTTTTTCTCTTCTACTTTCCCTAACTTAGCACACCCCAAAAGACAAAAAAATAACTTGGGGGGGAAAAGAAAAAGAAAAAAATAAGACTATTTACCCTTGGCAAGTCCTCCTCCGAGCTCTATGCCAGCCTCTGTCTTTGTTTAGCAGACTGGACCCTTCGATGATTACATCTTGCCAGGGGTTGGTATGCTAAAAAGGAAAAAGACACAAGTCAGTTTTTAGGAAAGCATGCTTTGTTTGTTCCTAACTGTACCTGAACCTTTTTTTCTTATATTTTCACTAACTTAGCACACCCTAAAATTCAAGAACCTAACTTGGTGGGGGGGGAGAAAAAAATTAAGACTATTTACCCTTAACAAGTCCTATGCCGAGCTCTATGCCAGCCTCTGTCTTTGTTTAGCAGACTGGACCCTTCGTCGATTCTGTCTTGCCAGGTGTCGGTATGCTATAAAGAAAAAAAGACACAACAGTCAGTTTTTAGGAAAGCATGCTTTGATTGCCACTAACTGTCCTTGAAAACTTTGCAGTTCTGCTTTCCCTAACTTAGCAAACCCAAAAAGACAAAAACCTAACTTAGGAAGGGGGGAAAGAAAAAATTAAGATTATTTACCCATAGCAAGTCCTCCGCCAAACTCTATGGTAACCTCTGTCTTTGTTTAGCAGACTGGACCCTTCGCCGATTCTGTCTTGCCAGGTGTCGGTATGCTATAAAGAAAAAAAGACACAACAGTCAGTTTTTAGGAAAGAATGCTTTGTTTGCTAATAACTGTCTCTGAAACCTTTGCTGTTCTGCTTTCCCTAACTTAGCACACCCCAAAATACAAAAACCTATCTTTTGGGGGGGAAGAAAAAGAAAAAATTAAGACTATTTACCCTTAGCAAGTCCTCTGCCGAGCTCTATGCCAACCTCTGTCTTTGTTTAGCAAACTGGACCCTTCGCCGATTCTGTCTTGCCAGGTGTCGGTATGCTATAAAGAAAAAAAGACACAACAGTCAGTTTTTAGGAAAGAATGCTTTGTTTGCTAATAACTGTCTCTGAAACCTTTGCTGTTCTGCTTTCCCTAAATTAGCACACCCCAAAAGACAAAAACCTATCTTTTGGGGGGGAAGAAAAAGAAAAAATTAAGACTATTTACCCTTAGCAAGTCCTCTGCCGAGCTCAATGCCAACCTCTGTCTTTGTTTAGCAAACTGGACCCTTCGCAGATTCTGTCTTGCCAGGTGTCGGTATGCTATAAAGAAAAAAAGACACAACAGTCAGTTTTTAGGAAAGAATGCTTTGTTTGCTAATAACTGTCTCTGAAACCTTTGCTGTTCTGCTTTCCCTAACTTAGCACACCCCAAAAGACAAAAAACCTATCTTTTGGGGGGGAAGAAAAAATTAAGACTATTTACCCTTAGCAAGTCCTCTGCCGAGCTCTATGCCAGCCTCTGGCTTTGTTTAGTAGACTGGACCTTTCAATGATTACGTCTTGCCATGGGTTGGTATGCTAAAAAGGATAAAGACACAAGTCAGTTTTTAGGAAAGCATGCTTTGTTTATTTCTAATTGTCCCTGAACCTTTTTCTCTTCTACTTTCCCTAACTTAGCACACCCCAAAAGACAAAAAAATAACTTGGGGGGAAAAGAAAAAGACAAAAATAAGACTATTTACCCTTGGCAAGTCCTCCTCCGAGCTCTATGCCAGCCTCTGTCTTTGTTTAGCAGACTGGACCCTTCGATGATTACATCTTGACAGGGGTTGGTATGCTAAAAAGGAAAAAGACACAAGTCAGTTTTTAGGAAAGCATGCTTTGTTTGTTCCTAACTGTACCTGAACCTTTTTTTCTTATATTTTCACTAACTTAGCACACCCTAAAATTCAAGAACCTAACTTGGTGGGGGGGGAGAAAAAAATTAAGACTATTTACCCTTAACAAGTCCTCTGCCGAGCTCTATGCCAGCCTCTGTCTTTGTTTAGCAGACTGGACCCTTCGTCGATTCTGTCTTGCCAGGTGTCGGTATGCTATAAAGAAAAAAAGACACAACAGTCAGTTTTTAGGAAAGCATGCTTTGATTGCCACTAACTGTCCTTGAAAACTTTGCAGTTCTGCTTTCCCTAACTTAGCAAACCCAAAAAGACAAAAACCTAACTTAGGAAGGGGGGAAAGAAAAAATTAAGATTATTTACCCATAGCAAGTCCTCCGCCAAACTCTATGCTAACCTCTGTCTTTGTTTAGCAGACTGGACCCTTCGCCGATTCTGTCTTGCCAGGTGTCGGTATGCTATAAAGAAAAAAAGACACAACAGTCAGTTTTTAGGAAAGAATGCTTTGTTTGCTAATAACTGTCTCTGAAACCTTTGCTGTTCTGCTTTCCCTAACTTAGCACACCCCAAAAGACAAAAACCTATCTTTTGGGGGGGAAGAAAAAGAAAAAATTAAGAGTATTTACCCTTAGCAAGTCCTCTGCCGAGCTCTATGCCAACCTCTGTCTTTGTTTAGCAAACTGGACCCTTCGCCGATTCTGTCTTGCCAGGTGTCGGTATGCTATAAAGAAAAAAAGACACAACAGTCAGTTTTTAGGAAAGAATGCTTTGTTTGCTAATAACTGTCTCTGAAACCTTTGCTGTTCTGCTTTCCCTAACTTAGCACACCCCAAAAGACAAAAAACCTATCTTTTGGGGGGGAAGAAAAATTAAGACTATTTACCCTTAGCAAGTCCTCTGCCGAGCTCTATGCCAGCCTCTGTCTTTGTTTAGTAGACTGGACCCTTCAATGATTACGTCTTGCCATGGGTTGGTATGCTAAAAAGGATAAAGACACAAGTCAGTTTTTAGGAAAGCATGCTTTGTTTATTTCTAATTGTCCCTGAACCTTTTTCTCTTCTACTTTCCCTAACTTAGCACAACCCAAAAGACAAAAAACTAACTTGGGAAGGAAAAGAAATAGAAAAAATTAAGACTATTTACCCTTGGCAAGTCCTCCTCCGAGCTCTATGCCAGCCTCTGTCTTTGTTTAGCAGACTGGACCCTTCGATGATTACATCTTGCCAGGGGTTGGTATGCTAAAAAGGAAAAATACACAAGTCAGTTTTTAGGAAAGCATGCTTTGTTTGTTCCTAACTGTCCCTGAACCTTTTTCTCTTTTACTTTCACTAACTTAGCACACCCTAAAATACAAGAACCTAACATGGGGGGAGGGGGGAAGAAAAAAATTAAGACTATATACCCTTAACAAGTCCTCTGCCGAGATCTATGCCAGCCTCTGTCTTTGTTTAGCAGACTGGACCCTGCGCCGATTCTGTCTTGCCAGGTGTCGGTAAGCTATAAAGAAAAAGACACAACAGTCAGTTTTTAGAAAAGCATGCTTTGTTTGCTACTAACTGTCTATGAAACCTTTGCTGTTCTGCTTTCTCTAACTTAGCACACCCCAAAAGACAAAAACCTATCTTTTGGGGGGGAAGAAAAAGAAAAAATGAAGACTATTTACCCTTAGCAAGTCCTCTGCCGAGCTCTATGCCAGCCTCTGTCTTTGTTTAGCAGACTGGACCCTTCAATGATTACGTCTTGCCATGGGTTGGTATGCTAAAAAGGAAAAAGACACAAGTCAGTTTTTAGGAAAGCATGCTTTGTTCCTAACTGTCCCTGAACCTTTTTCTCTTCTACATTCACTAACTTAGCACACCCCAAAATACAAGAAACTAACTTGGAGGGGGAAGGGGGAATTAAGATTATTTACCCTTAGCAAGTCCTCTGCCGAGCTCTATGCCAGCCTCTGTCTTTGTTTAGCAGACTGGACCCTTCGCCGATTCTGTCTTGCCAGGTGTCGGTAAGCTATAAAGAAAAAGACACAACAGTCAGTTTTTAGGAAAGCATGCTTTGTTTGATACTAACTGTCTCTGAAACCTTTGCTGTTCTGCTTTCCCTAACTTAGCACACCCCAAAAGACAAAAACCTATCTTTTGGGGGGGGAGAAAAAGAAAAAATTAAGACTATTTACCCTTAGCAAGTCCTCTGCCGAGCTCTATGCCAGCCTCTGTCTTTGTTTAGCAGACTGGACCCTTCGATGATTACGTCTTGCCATGGGTTGTTATGCTAAAAAGGAAAAAAACACAAGTCAGTTTTTAGGAAAGCATGCTTTGTTTGTTCCTAACTGTCCCTGAACATTTTTCTCTTCTACTTTCACTAACTTAGCACACCCCATACTATAAGTACCTAACATGGGGGGGAGGGGGGAAGAAAAAAATTATGACTATTTACCTTTAGCAAGTCCTCTGCCGAGATCTATGCCAGCCTCTGTCTTTGTTTAGCAGACTGGACCCTTCGCCGATTCTGTCTTGCCAGGTGTCGGTATGCTATAAAGAAAAAAAGACACAATAGTCAGTTTTTAGGAAAGCATGCTTTGTTTGCTACTAACTGTCTCTGAAACCTTTGTTGTTCTGCTTTCCCTAATTAGGAAACCCCAAAAGACAAAAACCTATCTTTTGGGGGGAGGGGGGGGGGGAGCCTCTGTCTTTGTTTAGCAGACTGGACCCTTCGCCGATTCTGTCTTGCCAGGTGTCAGTAAGCTATAAAGAAAAAGACACAACAGTCAGTTTTTAGGAAAGCATGCTTTGTTTGCTACTAAATGTCTCTGAAACCTTTGCTGTTCTGCTTTCTCTAAGTTAGCACACCCCAAAAGACAAAAACCTATCTTTTGGGGGGGAAGAAAAAGAAAAAATGAAGACTATTTACCCTTAGCAAGTCCTCTGCCGAGCTCTATGCCAGCCTCTGTCTTTGTTTAGCAGACTGGACCCTTCGATGATTACATCTTGCCAGGGGTTGGTATGCTAAAAAGGAAAAAGCCACAAGTCAGTTTTTAGGAAAGCATGCTTTGTTTGTTCCTAACTGTACCTGAACCTTTTTTTCTTATACTTTCACTAACTTAGCACACCCTAAAATTCAAGAACCTAACTTGGTGGGGGGGAGAAAAAAATTAAGACTATTTACCCTTAACAAGTCCTCTGCCGAGCTCTATGCCAGCCTCTGTCTTTGTTTAGCAGACTGGACCCTTCGTCGATTCTGTCTTGCCAGGTGTCGGTATGCTATAAAGAAAAAAAGACACAACAGTCAGTTTTTAGGAAAGCATGCTTTGTTTGCCACTAACTGTCCTTGAAAACTTTGCAGTTCTGCTTTCCCTAACTTAGCAAACCCAAAAAGACAAAAACCTAACTTAGGAAGGGGGGAAAGAAAAAATTAAGATTATTTACCCATAGCAAGTCCTCCGCCAAACTCTATGCTAACCTCTGTCTTTGTTTAGCAGACTGGACCCTTCGCCGATTCTGTCTTGCCAGGTGTCGGTATGCTATAAAGAAAAAAAGACACAACAGTCAGTTTTTAGGAAAGAATGCTTTGTTTGCTAATAACTGTCTCTGAAACCTTTGCTGTTCTGCTTTCCCTAACTTAGCACACCCCAAAAGACAAAAACCTATCTTTTGGGGGGGAAGAAAAAGAAAAAATTAAGACTATTTACCCTTAGCAAGTCCTCTGCCGAGCTCTATGCCAACCTCTGTCTTTGTTTAGCAAACTGGACCCTTCGCCGATTCTGTCTTGCCAGGTGTCGGTATGCTATAAAGAAAAAAAGACACAACAGTCAGTTTTTAGGAAAGAATGCTTTGTTTGCTAATAACTGTCTCTGAAACCTTTGCTGTTCTGCTTTCCCTAACTTAGCACACCCCAAAAGACAAAAAACCTATCTTTTGGGGGGGAAGAAAAATTAAGACTATTTACCCTTAGCAAGTCCTCTGCCGAGCTCTATGCCAGCCTCTGTCTTTGTTTAGTAGACTGGACACTTCAATGATTACGTCTTGCCATGGGTTGGTATGCTAAAAAGGATAAAGACACAAGTCAGTTTTTAGGAAAGCATGCTTTGTTTATTTCTAATTGTCCCTGAACCTTTTTCTCTTCTACTTTCCCTAACTTAGCACAACCCAAAAGACAAAAAACTAACTTGGGAAGGAAAAGAAATAGAAAAAATTAAGACTATTTACCCTTGGCAAGTCCTCCTCCGAGCTCTATGCCAGCCTCTGTCTTTGTTTAGCAGACTGGACCCTTCGATGATTACATCTTGCCAGGGGTTGGTATGCTAAAAAGGAAAAATACACAAGTCAGTTTTTAGGAAAGCATGCTTTGTTTGTTCCTAACTGTCCCTGAACCTTTTTCTCTTTTACTTTCACTAACTTAGCACACCCTAAAATACAAGAACCTAACATGGGGGGAGGGGGGAAGAAAAAAATTAAGACTATATACCCTTAACAAGTCCTCTGCCGAGATCTATGCCAGCCTCTGTCTTTGTTTAGCAGACTGGACCCTTCGCCGATTCTGTCTTGCCAGGTGTCGGTAAGCTATAAAGAAAAAGACACAACAGTCAGTTTTTAGAAAAGCATGCTTTGTTTGCTACTAACTGTCTATGAAACCTTTGCTGTTCTGCTTTCTCTAACTTAGCACACCCCAAAAGACAAAAACCTATCTTTTGGGGGGGAAGAAAAAGAAAAAATGAAGACTATTTACCCTTAGCAAGTCCTCTGCCGAGCTCTATGCCAGCCTCTGTCTTTGTTTAGCAGACTGGACCCTTCAATGATTACGTCTTGCCATGGGTTGGTATGCTAAAAAGGAAAAAGACACAAGTCAGTTTTTAGGAAAGCATGCTTTGTTCCTAACTGTCCCTGAACCTTTTTCTCTTCTACATTCACTAACTTAGCACACCCCAAAATACAAGAAACTAACTTGGAGGGGGAAGGGGGAATTAAGATTATTTACCCTTAGCAAGTCCTCTGCCGAGCTCTATGCCAGCCTCTGTCTTTGTTTAGCAGACTGGACCCTTCGCCGATTCTGTCTTGCCAGGTGTCGGTAAGCTATAAAGAAAAAGACACAACAGTCAGTTTTTAGGAAAGCATGCTTTGTTTGCTACTAACTGTCTCTGAAACCTTTGCTGTTCTGCTTTCCCTAACTTAGCACACCCCAAAAGACAAAAACCTATCTTTTGGGGGGGAAGAAAAAGAAAAAATTAAGACTATTTACCCTTAGCAAGTCCTCTGCCGAGCTCTATGCCAGCCTCTGTCTTTGTTTAGCAAACTGGACCCTTCGATGATTACGTCTTGCCATGGGTTGTTATGCTAAAAAGGAAAAAAACACAAGTCAGTTTTTAGGAAAGCATGCTTTGTTTGTTCCTAACTGTCCCTGAACATTTTTCTCTTCTACTTTCACTAACTTAGCACACCCCATACTATAAGTACCTAACATGGGGGGGAGGGGGGAAGAAAAAAATTATGACTATTTACCTTTAGCAAGTCCTCTGCCGAGATCTATGCCAGCCTCTGTCTTTGTTTAGCAGACTGGACCCTTCGCCGATTCTGTCTTGGCAGGTGTCGGTATGCTATAAAGAAAAAAAGACACAATAGTCAGTTTTTAGGAAAGCATGCTTTGTTTGCTACTAACTGTCTCTGAAACCTTTGTTGTTCTGCTTTCCCTAATTAGGAAACCCCAAAAGACAAAAACCTATCTTTTGGGGGGAGGGGGGGGGAAGCCTCTGTCTTTGTTTAGCAGACTGGACCCTTCGCCGATTCTGTCTTGCCAGGTGTCGGTAAGCTATAAAGAAAAAGACACAACAGTCAGTTTTTAGGAAAGCATGCTTTGTTTGCTACTAAATGTCTCTGAAACCTTTGCTGTTCTTCTTTCTCTAAGTTAGCACACCCCAAAAGACAAAAACCTATCTTTTGGGGGGGAAGAAAAAGAAAAAATGAAGACTATTTACCCTTAGCAAGTCCTCTGCCGAGCTCTATGCCAGCCTCTGTCTTTGTTTAGCAGACTGGACCCTTCAATGATTACGTCTTGCCATGGGTTGGTATGCTAGAAAGGAAAAAGACACAAGTCAGTTTTTAGGAAAGCATGCTTTGTTTATTTCTAATTGTCCCTGAACCTTTTTCTCTTCTACTTTCCCTAACTTAGCACACCCCAAAAGACAAAAAAATAACTTGGGGGGGAAAAGAAAAAGAAAAAAATAAGACTATTTACCCTTGGCAAGTCCTCCTCCGAGCTCTATGCCAGCCTCTGTCTTTGTTTAGCAGACTGGACCCTTCGATGATTACATCTTGCCAGGGGTTGGTATGCTAAAAAGGAAAAAGACACAAGTCAGTTTTTAGGAAAGCATGCTTTGTTTGTTCCTAACTGTACCTGAACCTTTTTTTCTTCTACTTTCACTAACTTAGCACACCCTAAAATTCAAGAACCTAACTTGGTGGGGGGGAAGAAAAAAATTAAGACTATTTACCCTTAACAAGTCCTCTGCCGAGCTCTATGCCAGCCTCTGTCTTTGTTTAGCAGACTGGACCCTTCGTCGATTCTGTCTTGCCAGGTGTCGGTATGCTATAAAGAAAAAAAGACACAACAGTCAGTTTTTAGGAAAGCATGCTTTGTTTGCCACTAACTGTCCTTGAAAACTTTGCAGTTCTGCTTTCCCTAACTTAGCAAACCCAAAAAGACAAAAACCTAACTTAGGAAGGGGGGAAAGAAAAAATTAAGATTATTTACCCATAGCAAGTCCTTCGCCAAACTCTATGCTAACCTCTGTCTTTGTTTAGCAGACTGGACCCTTCGCCGATTCTGTCTTGCCAGGTGTCGGTATGCTATAAAGAAAAAAAGACACAACAGTCAGTTTTTAGGAAAGAATGCTTTGTTTGCTAATAACTGTCTCTGAAACCTTTGCTGTTCTGCTTTCCCTAACTTAGCACACCCTAAAAGACAAAAACCTATCTTTTGGGGGGGAAGAAAAAGAAAAAATTAAGACTATTTACCCTTAGCAAGTCCTCTGCCGAGCTCTATGCCAACCTCTGTCTTTGTTTAGCAGACTGGACCCTTCGCCGATTCTGTCTTGCCAGGTGTCGGTATGCTATAAAGAAAAAAAGACACAACAGTCAGTTTTTAGGAAAGAATGCTTTGTTTGCTAATAACTGTCTCTGAAACCTTTGCTGTTCTGCTTTCCCTAACTTAGCACACCCCAAAAGACAAAAAAAAGTATCTTTTGGGGAGGAAGAAAAAGAAAAAATTAAGACTATTTACCCTTAGCAAGTCCTCTGCCGAGCTCTATGCCAGCCTCTGTCTTTGTTTAGCAGACTGGACCCTTCGATGATTACATCTTGCCAGGGGTTGGTATGCTAAAAAGGAAAAAGACATAAGTCAGTTTTTAGGAAAGCATGCTTTGTTTGTTCCTAACTGTACCTGAACCATTTTCTCTTCTACTTTCACTTACTTAGCACAACCTAAAATACAAGAACCTAACTTGGGGGGGGGGGGGGGATTAAGACTATTTACCCTTAGCAAGTCCTCTGCAGAGCTCTATGCCAGCCTCTGTCTTTGTTTAGCAGACTGGACCCTTCGCCGATTCTGTCTTGCCAGGTGTCGGTAAGCTATAAAGAAAAAGACACAACAGTCAGTTTTTAGGAAAGCATGCTTTGTTTGCTACTAACTGTCTCTGAAACCTTTGCTGTTCTTCTTTCCCTAACTTAGCACACCCAAAAGACAAAAACCTATCTTTTGGGGGGGAAGAAAAAGAAAAAATTAAGACTATTTACCCTTAGCAAGTCCTCTGCCAAGCTCTATGCCAGCCTCTGTCTTTGTTTAGCAGACTGGACCCTTCGATGATTACGTCTTGCCAGGGGTTGGTATGCTAAAAAGGAAAAAGACATAAGTCAGTTTTTAGGAAAGCATGCTTTGTTTGTTCCTAACTGTACCTGAACCTTTTTCTCTTCTACTTTAACTTACTTAGCACACCCTAAAATACAAGAACCTAACTTGGGGGGGGGGGATTAAGACTATTTACCCTTAGCAAGTCCTCTGCAGAGCTCTATGCCAGCCTCTGTCTTTGTTTAGCAGACTGGACCCTTCGCCGATTCTGTCTTGCCAGGTGTCGGTAAGCTATAAAGAAAAAGACACAACAGTCAGTTTTTAGGAAAGCATGCTTTGTTTGCTACTAACTGTCTCTGAAACCTTTGCTGTTCTTCTTTCCCTAACTTAGCACACCCAAAAGACAAAAACCTATCTTTTGGGGGGGAAGAAAAAGAAAAAATTAAGACTATTTACCCTTAGCAAGTCCTCTGCCAAGCTCTATGCCAGCCTCTGTCTTTGTTTAGCAGACTGGACCCTTCGATGATTACGTCTTGCCAGGGGTTGGTATGCTAAAAAGGAAAAAGACATAAGTCAGTTTTTAGGAAAGCATGCTTTGTTTGTTCCTAACTGTACCTGAACCTTTTTCTCTTCTACTTTAACTTACTTAGCACACCCTAAAATACAAGAACCTAACTTGGGGGGGGGGGATTAAGACTATTTACCCTTAGCAAGTCCTCTGCCGAGCTCTATGCCAGCCTCTGTCTTTGTTTAGCAGACTGGACCCTTCAATGATTACGTCTTGCCATGGGTTGGTATGCTAAAAAGGAAAAAGACACAACAGTCAGTTTTTAGGAAAGCATGCTTTGTTTATTTCTAATTGTCCCTGAACCTTTTTCTCTTCTACTTTCCCTAACTTAGCACAACCCAAAAGACAAAAAACTAACTTGGGGAGGAAAAGAAAAAGAAAAAATTAAGACTATTTACCCTTGGCAAGTCCTCCTCCGAGCTCTATGCCAGCCTCTGTCTTTGTTTAGCAGACTGGACCCTTCGATGATTACATCTTGCCAGGGGTTGGTATGCTAAAAAGGAAAAAGACACAAGTGAGTTTTTAGGAAAGCATGCTTTGTTTGTCCTTAACTGTCCCTGAACCTTTTTCTTTTCTACTTTCACTAACTTAGCACACCCCAAACTACAAGAACCTAACATGGGGGGGAGGGGGGAAGAAAAAAAATTAAGACTATTTACCCTTAGCAAGTCCTCTGCCGAGCTCTATGCCAGCCTCTGTCTTTGTTTAGCAGACTGGACCCTTCATCGATTCTGTCTTGCCAGGTGTTGGTATGATATAAAGAAAAAAGACACAACAGTCAGTTTTTAGGAAAGCATGCTTTGTTTGCCACTAACTGTCCTTGAAAACTTTGCAGTTCTGCTTTCGCTAACTTAGCAAACCCCAATAGACAAAAACCTAACTTAGGAAGGGGGGAAAGAAAAAAATTAAGATTATTTACCCATAGCAAGTCCTCCGCCAAGCTCTATGCCAACCTCTGTCTTTGTTTAGCAGACTGGAACCTTCGCCGATTCTGTCTTGCCAGGTGTCGGTATGCTATAAAGAAAAAAAGACACAACAGTCAGTTTTTACGAAAGCATGCTTTGTTTGCTACTAACTGTCTCTGAAACCTTTGTTGTTCTGCTTTCCCTAATTTAGCACACCCCAAAAGATAAAAACCTATCTTTTGGGGGGTGGGGGTGAGAAAAAGCCTCTGTCTTTGTTTAGCAGACTGGACCCTTCGCCAATTCTGTATTGCCAGGTGTCGGTAAGCTATAAAGAAAAAGTCACAACAGTCAGTTTTTAGGAACGCATGCTTTGTTTGCTACTAACTGTCTCTGAAACCTTTGCTGTTCTGCTTTCCCTAACTTAGCACACCCCAAAAGACAAAAACCTATCTTTTGGGGGGGAAGAAAAAGAAAAAATTAAGACTATTTACCCTTAGCAAGTCCTCTGCCGAGCTCTATGCCAGCCTCTGTCTTTGTTTAGCAGACTGGACCCTTCGACGATTCTGTCTTGCCAGGTGTCGGTAAGCTATAAAGAAAAAGACACAACAGTCAGCTTTTAGGAAAGCATGTTTTGTTTGCTACTAACTGTCTCTGAAACCTTTGCTGTTCTTCTTTCCCTAACTTAGCACACCCAAAAGACAAAAACCTATCTTTTGGGGGGGAAGAAAAAGAAAAAATTAAGACTATTTACCCTTAGCAAGTCCTCTGCCAAGCTCTATGCCAGCCTCTGTCTTTGTTTAGCAGACTGGACCCTTCGATGATTACGTCTTGCCAGGGGTTGGTATGCTAAAAAGGAAAAAGACACAAGTCAGTTTTTAGGAAAGCATGCTTTGTTTATTTCTAATTGTCCCTGAACCTTTTTCTCTTCTACTTTCCCTAACTTAGCACAACCCAAAAGACAAAAAACTAACTTGGGGAGGAAAAGAAAAAGAAAAAATTAAGACTATTTACCCTTGGCAAGTCCTCCTCCGAGCTCTATGCCAGCCTCTGTCTATGTTTAGCAGACTGGACCCTTCGACGATTCTGTCTTGCCAGGTGTCGGTAAGCTATAAAGAAAAAGACACAACAGTCAGCTTTTAGGAAAGCATGCTTTGTTTGCTACTAACTGTCTCTGAAACCTTTGCTGTTCTTCTTTCCCTAACTTAGCACACCCAAAAGACAAAAACCTATCTTTTGGGGGGGAAGAAAAAGAAAAAATTAAGACTATTTACCCTTAGTAAGTCCTCTGCCAAGCTCTATGCCAGCCTCTGTCTTTGTTTAGCAGACTGGACCCTTCGATGATTACGTCTTGCCAGGGGTTGGTATGCTAAAAAGGAAAAAGACACAACAGTCAGTTTTTAGGAAAGCATGCTTTGTTTGCCACTAACTGTCCTTGAAAACTTTGCAGTTCTGCTTTCCCTAACTTAGCAAACCCCAATAGACAAAAACCTAACTTAGGAAGGGGGGAAAGAAAAAATTAAGATTATTTACCCATAGCAAGTCCTCCGCCAAGCTCTATGCCAACCTCTGTCTTTGTTTAGCAGACTGGAACCTTCGCCGATTCTGTCTTGCCAGGTGTCGGTATGCTATAAAGAAAAAAAGACACAACAGTCAGTTTTTAGGAAAGCATGCTTTGTTTGCTACTAACTGTCTCTGAAACCTTTGTTGTTCTGCTTTCCCTAATTTAGCACACCCCAAAAGATAAATTCCTATCTTTTGGGGGGTGGGGGGGAGAAAAAGCCTCTGTCTTTGTTTAGCAGACTGGACCCTTCGCCGATTTTGTCTTGCCAGGTGTCGGTAAGCTATAAAGAAAAAGACACAACAATCAGTTTTTAGGAAAGCATGCTTTGTTTGCTACTAACTGTCTCTGAAACCTTTGCTGTTCTGCTTTCCCTAGCTTAGCACACCCCAAAAGACAAAAACCTATCTTTTGGGGGGGAGAAAATGAAAAAATTAAGACTATTTACCCTTAGCAAGTCCTCTGCCGAGCTCTATGCCAGCCTCTGTCTTTGTTTAGCAGACTGGACCCTTCAATGATTACGTCTTGCCATGGGTTGGTATGCTAAAAAGTAAAAAGACACAAGTCAGTTTTTAGGAAAGCATGCTTTGTTTATTTCTAATTGTCCCTGAACCTTTTTCTCTTCTACTTTCCCTAACTTAGCACAACCCAAAAGACAAAAAACTAACTTGGGGAGAAAAGAAAAAGAAAAAATTAAGACTATTTACCCTTGGCAAGTCCTCCTCTGAGCTCTATGCCAGCCTCTGTCTTTGTTTAGCAGACTGGACCCTTCGATGATTACATCTTGCCAGGGGTTGGTATGCTAAAAAGGAAAAAGACACAAGTGAGTTTTTAGGAAAACATGCTTTGTTTGTCCTTAACTGTCCCTGAACCTTTTTCTCTTCTACTTTCACTAACTTAGCACACCCCAAACTACAAGAACCTAACATGGGGGGGAGGGGGGAAGAAAAAAATTAAGACTATTTACCCTTAGCAAGTCCTCTGCCGAGCTCTATGCCAGCCTCTGTCTTTGTTTAGCAGACTGGACCCTTCGTCGATTCTGTCTTGCCAGGTGTTGGTATGATATAAAGAAAAAAGACACAACAGTCAGTTTTTAGGAAAGCATGCTTTGTTTGCCACTAACTGTCCTTGAAAACTTTGCAGTTCTGCTTTCCCTAACTTAGCAAACCCCAATAGACAAAAACCTAACTTAGGAAGGGGGGAAAGAAAAAAATTAAGATTATTTACCCATAGCAAGTCCTCCGCCAAGCTCTATGCCAACCTCTGTCTTTGTTTAGCAGACTGGAACCTTCGCCGATTCTGTCTTGCCAGGTGTCAGTATGCTATAAAGAAAAAAAGACACAACAGTCAGTTTTTACGAAAGCATGCTTTGTTTGCTACTAACTGTCTCTGAAACCTTTGTTGTTCTGCTTTCCCTAATTTAGCACACCCCAAAAGATAAAAACCTATCTTTTGGGGGGTGGGGGGGAGAAAAAGCCTCTGTCTTTGTTTAGCAGACTGGACCCTTCGCCGATTCTGTATTGCCAGGTGTCGGTAAGCTATAAAGAAAAAGTCACAACAGTCAGTTTTTAGGAACGCATGCTTTGTTTGCTACTAACTGTCTCTGAAACCTTTGCTGTTCTGCTTTCCCTAACTTAGCACACCCCAAAAGACAAAAACCTATCTTTTGGGGGGGAAGAAAAAGAAAAAATTAAGACTATTCACCCTTAGCAAGTCCTCTGCCGAGCTCTATGCCAGCCTCTGTCTTTGTTTAGCAGACTGGACCCTTCGACGATTCTGTCTTGCCAGGTGTCGGTAAGCTATAGAGAAAAAGACACAACAGTCAGCTTTTAGGAAAGCATGCTTTGTTTGCTACTAACTGTCTCTGAAACCTTTGCTGTTCTTCTTTCCCTAACTTAGCACACCCAAAAGACAAAAACCTATCTTTTGGGGGGGGAAGAAAAAGAAAAAATTAAGACTATTTACCCTTAGCAAGTCCTCTGCCAAGCTCTATGCCAGCCTCTGTCTTTGTTTAGCAGACTGGACCCTTCGATGATTACGTCTTGCCAGGGGTTGGTATGCTAAAAAGGAAAAAGACACAAGTCAGTTTTTAGGAAAGCATGCTTTGTTTATTTCTAATTGTCCCTGAACCTTTTTCTCTTCTACTTTCCCTAACTTAGCACAACCCAAAAGACAAAAAACTAACTTGGGGAGGAAAAGAAAAAGAAAAAATTAAGACTATTTACCCTTGGCAAGTCCTCCTCCGAGCTCTATGCCAGCCTCTGTCTTTGTTTAGCAGACTGGACCCTTCGACGATTCTGTCTTGCCAGGTGTCGGTAAGCTATAGAGAAAAAGACACAACAGTCAGCTTTTAGGAAAGCATGCTTTGTTTGCTACTAACTGTCTCTGAAACCTTTGCTGTTCTTCTTTCCCTAACTTAGCACACCCAAAAGACAAAAACCTATCTTTTGGGGGGGAAGAAAAAGAAAAAATTAAGACTATTTACCCTTAGCAAGTCCTCTGCCAAGCTCTATGCCAGCCTCTGTCTTTGTTTAGCAGACTGGACCCTTCGATGATTACGTCTTGCCAGGGGTTGGTATGCTAAATAGGAAAAAGACATAAGTCAGTTTTTAGGAAAGCATGCTTTGTTTGTTCCTAACTGTACCTAAACCTTTTTCTCTTCTACTTTCACTTACTTAGCACACCCTAAAATACAAGAACCTAACTTGGGGGGGGGGGGATTAAGACTATTTACCCTTAGCAAGTCCTCTGCCAAGCTCTATGCCAGCCTCTGTCTTTGTTTAGCAGACTGGACCCTTCGCCGATTCTGTCTTGCCAGGTGTCGGTAAGCTACAGTATAAAGAAAAAGACACAACAATCAGTTTTTAGGAAAGCATGCTTTGTTTGCTACTAACTGTCTCTGAAACCTTTGCTGTTCTGCTTTCCCTAACTTAGCACACCCCAAAAGACAAAAACCTATCTTTTGGGGGTGAAGAAAAAGAAAAAATTAAGACTATTTACCCTTAGCAAGTCCTCTGCCAAGCTCTATGCTAGCCTCTGTCTTTGTTTAGCAGACTGGACCCTTCGATGATTACGTCTTGCCAGGGGTTGGTATGCTAAATAGGAAAAAGACATAAGTCAGTTTTTAGGAAAGCATGCTTTGTTTGTTCCTAACTGTACCTGAACCTTTTTCTCTTCTACTTTCACTTACTTAGCACCCCCTAAAATACAAGAACCTAACTTGGGGGGGGATTAAGACTATTTACCCTTAGCAAGTCCTCTGCCAAGCTCTATGCCAGCCTCTGTCTTTGTTTAGCAGACTGGACCCTTCGCCGATTCTGTCTTGCCAGGTGTCGGTAAGCTATAAAGAAAAAGACACAACAATCAGTTTTTAGGAAAGCATGCTTTGTTTGCTACTAACTGTCTCTGAAACCTTTGCTGTTCTGCTTTCCCTAACTTAGCTCACCCCAAAAGACAAAAACCTATCTTTTGGGGGTGAAGAAAAAGAAAAAATTAAGACTATTTACCCTTAGCAAGTCCTCTGCCGAGCTCTATGCCAGCCTCTGTCTTTGTTTAGCAGACTGGACTCTTCAATGATTACGTCTTGCCATGGGTTGGTATGCTAAAAAGGAAAAAGACACAAGTCAGTTTTTAGGAAAGCATGCTATGTTTATTTCTAATTGTCCCTGAACCTTTTTCTCTTCTACTTTCCCTAACTTAGCACAACCCAAAAGACAAAAAACTAACTTGGGGAGGAAAAGAAAAAGAAAAAATTAAGACTATTTACCCTTGGCAAGTCCTCCTCTGAGCTCTATGCCAGCCTCTGTCTTTGTTTAGCAGACTGGACCCTTCGATGATTACATCTTGCCAGGGGTTGGTATGCTAAAAAGGAAAAAGACACAAGTGAGTTTTTAGGAAAGCATGCTTTGTTTGTCCTTAACTGTCCCTGAACCTTTTTCTCTTCTACTTTCACTAATTTAGCACACCCCAAACTACAAGAACCTAACATGGGGGGGAGGGGGGAAGAAAAAAAATAAGACTATTTACCCTTAGCAAGTCCTCTGCCGAGCTCTATGCCAGCCTCTGTCTTTGTTTAGCAGACAGGACCCTTCGTCGATTCTGTCTTGCCAGGTGTTGGTATGATATAAAGAAAAAAGACACAACAGTCAGTTTTTAGGAAAGCATGCTTTGTTTGCCACTAACTGTCCTTGAAAACTTTGCAGTTCTGCTTTCCCTAACTTAGCAAACCCCAATAGACAAAAACCTAACTTAGGAAGGGGGGAAAGAAAAAATTAAGATTATTTACCCATAGCAAGTCCTCCGCCAAGCTCTATGCCAACCTCTGTCTTTGTTTAGCAGACTGGAACCTTCGCCGATTCTGTCTTGCCAGGTGTCGGTATGCTATAAAGAAAAAAAGACACAACAGTCAGTTTTTAGGAAAGCATGCTTTGTTTGCTACTAACTGTCTCTGAAACCTTTGTTGTTCTGCTTTCCCTAATTTAGCACACCCCAAAAGATAAAAACCTATCTTTTGGGGTGTGGGGGGGAGAAAAAGCCTCTGTCTTTGTTTAGCAGACTGGACCCTTCGCCGATTCTGTCTTGCCAGGTGTCGGTAAGCTATAAAGAAAAAGACACAACAGTCAGTTTTTAGGAACGCATGCTTTGTTTGCTACTAACTGTCTCTGAAACCTTTGCTGTTCTGCTTTCCCTAACTTAGCACACCCCAAAAGACAAAAACCTATCTTTTGGGGGGGAAGAAAAAGAAAAAATTAAGACTATTTACCCTTAGCAAGTCCTCTGCCGAGCTCTATGCCAGCCTCTGTCTTTGTTTAGCAGACTGGACCCTTCAATGATTACGTCTTGCCATGGGTTGGTATGCTAAAAAGGAAAAAGACACAAGTCAGTTTTTAGGAAAGCATGCTTTGTTTGTTCCTAACTGTACCTGAACCTTTTTCTCTTCTACTTTCACTTACTTAGCACACCCTAAAATACAAGAACCTAACTTGGGGGGGGGGATTAAGACTATTTACCCTTAGCAAGTCCTCTGCCAAGCTCTATGCCAGCCTCTGTCTTTGTTTAGCAGACTGGACCCTTCGCCGATTCTGTCTTGCCAGGTGTCGGTAAGCTATAAAGAAAAAGACACAACAATCAGTTTTTAGGAAAGCATGCTTTGTTTGCTACTAATTGTCTCTGAAACCTTTGCAGTTCTGCTTTCCCTAACTTAGCAAACCCCAATAGACAAAAACCTAACTTAGGAAGGGGGGAAAGAAAAAATTAAGATCATTTACCCATAGCAAGTCCTCCGCCAAGCTCTATGCCAACCTCTGTCTTTGTTTAGCAGACTGGAACCTTCGCCGATTCTGTCTTGCCAGGTGTCGGTATGCTATAAAGAAAAAAAGACACAACAGTCAGTTTTTAGGAAAGCATGCTTTGTTTGCTACTAACTGTCTCTGAAACCTTTGTTGTTCTGCTTTCCCTAATTTAGCACACCCCAAAAGATAAAAACCTATCTTTTGGGGGGTGGGGGGGAGAAAAAGCCTCTGTCTTTGTTTAGCAGACTGGACCCTTCGCCGATTCTGTCTTGCCAGGTGTCGGTAAGCTATAAAGAAAAAGACACAACAGTCAGTTTTTAGGAACGCATGCTGTGAGTTCTTGTCAGAGCCTGGTAGTTGTACTATTGCTACAGATCTGAGTGAATCATATGTTTCCCTAAAGTTGATACAATTATCTACTATGGCACATTGATATTGTTGCACTTCAGCTGTTTGCTAGGAAGTAGTGTACGGTGATTTCATCAGACGATATACCATTAATACATACACGGCAGGATTTAACCACCCTGTAATAAGGACTTAAGGATTACAAAGGTGGTATTACGGATCTCAAGTGGTATCCGGTAGATCTGTTCTGGTACACTGGTTTTACAGATACCAACAAATAATTCAGGCTCAATTTACGGTCAATTTAATAAAGAGATCACATTCTGACAGTTTCAAAGCTTTAATAGAAAAGGTCATAGAACCTGGAATATAGTCAAAACAATTATATATAGATACAAGACATAGCATAGCACAGTGGGTTTAGAGAGTGTGGGTTTTTAATGTTACATGTTACACTTTGTCTCACATTTGTCTTCAACATTTTAATATTTCACAGTACTTGGCTTTTTAACCAATAATACTAATAAAAGTTAAATTTTACTAAACATATTTTGTCTGAGTGCGCCACCTAAAGTCCAATTCTTCCCTTTCCTTTTAAATCAGTTTCTTATATTGGCAACAATATAATCAGTGGCAGCACCCCCCTAGATTGACCAGTTATTAGGCATTACATCATATGATGGGGTATTCTATAATAATATTGAACTAATTTCTATACTAGTGCAGTAGTTCTCCCACTTCCTTTTCCCCCACAACTACAGTCTTTGATTGCTGAGATATCAGCATTTCCACTACTAGCACAGTCTACCATTTAGCTTAAATCTAACCTAGAATTATCATACTATATAGATCTACAATTGTCATACCAGAATGTCTACCTTTAGCTTAACCAAAGATTTGGATGACAGACGAGAGAAACTGAGAAACAGTCAAGACTCAGCTTTTGGAAATGAGATATATAATTTGGATTTACCAAACAGAGATTGGTCGGATGACCTCATAACTCTAAAACAACTACTAATTAGACAAGGCAAAACGTGGTGGAACCGACTGATGTTTGATAGTTATATCAAACACAATATCACTCCACGGGGATTAAGACCACGAGTTTTTCCAACATTTGAATTGGCCAACACGGATCTTAAAAAAGAATGGGAAAGGACACTTACTCAGTGTTCAAAAGATCTGATAAAAATATTGATTAAACATGATGAGATACTGTTAGCTCAATATGCTCAAGAAATTTCCACACTGGGGGAAAAATTAAAGAAATTTGAAACGATCGATAAATTTCAAATTACTTATAATAAATATAAGAAAGAAGTGGAGGAGATAGAACAGGAAGTTATTGAAAGGAAGAAGAAGAAACTCTCTAGAGATCAGAATGATTTCGCCCAGGATAAAGTCTACAAGTGGAGAACTTATCCACAACGTAACAAGAATACCAACCAACTGAACTATACAACTTCAGATGTTGAATCCTCGGAAGGAGAAGATTTCTCTAATAGAAAGAGACCCCACCATAGGGATTTTTTAGGACAAACTCCCAGGGGGGCCCAGGGGCATATCAATATGGAAGAGCTAGGATCAGGAGGGGGAAGGGGGGTCAGAAGAAAAAGAGACAGCAGAGAATGGAGGGAGGAACCCAGGGAACAGAGGAGAAGGAGATAGTAAATGATGATGCATTACGGATTATCAATCTCACAAATAAAATTCTTACAGAAGATCAAATAAGCCTCTTAAGCAAGGGTCTCTCCTTTTCACCTTCACATAGACCCGATAGATTTGAATGTGAAAAAGACTTACAACTCTTCATGAGAAAAATCCTGCTGAAAAAATTCTTTTTTGTACAACAACAGATGAGAGAAGAAAACTCTCTCTTGGGAATAACATCACAACCCCCCCCCCATGGACGCATCAGGGATAACTTTAACCTCTGAAGATCAAGCAATCCTCAATATATTGGAAGAATTAGAGTCAGGGGAAGAACCCTCCCCGGCCCTCCAGCCACATGATCCCCAAAAAATTAGGAATAAATCTTCTTTTTTCCCAGACTACAAAATTTCTCCATCAGCCAAAGTCTTCTATGACTTGGTCTCCACTGATTTAAATTATTTATTCACACGTGAACAATCTTTCCAACCAGGTACTGACAATCTGACAGGAGGGGAAAGAATAGCATTACAGGAAATTACTAAATGGCAAGACACAGTAATTAAACCCTCAGATAAAGGGGGAAATATTGTACTGTGGCCAAAACAGATGTATGTTGCAGAATTAAGAAGACAGTTGAGTGATCAAGACTGTTATAAATTATTAATCTTTAACCCTACCAGAAACTTTCTAGGTTTATATAATTCCATGATTTTGAGAGCGAGTCAAAATGGAGTTATTCAGAAGAAAGATCTTGAATTCTTAAGAACAGATAACCCCAAGGTGGCAACCCTGTATCTTTTACCAAAAATTCATAAAGATGAGATAACTCCCCCCGGAAGACCTATTGTCTCAGGAGTAGGAAGCTTAACAGAAAAGGCGAGTACATATGTAGACCAGTACCTTAGGCATCATGTACTATCTCTGCCATCCTACACCAGGGACACCATGGATGTTCTGAAAAAATTACAGGACATGACTGTCAACCAGGGAACATGGCTGGCTACCTATGATGTTGAGAGCTTGTATACAAGCATTGATCACAACAAAGGATTAGCAGCCATAAAATATTTCCTGAACATGGGGATACACCACGAGTTCAATGATTTCCTAATCTCACTATTACAGTTCATACTCACGAAAAATTATTTCATAAGTGAAGAGAGATTCTACCTCCAGGTTAGGGGGACAGCGATGGGGACAGCTTGTGCCCCATCGTATGCGAACCTCTATCTTGGGTGGTGGGAAAAGGAGCATGTATTTAGCGAGACGATGGAAAGATATACCCAACATATCTCAGTATACCTTCGTTATATAGACGATATCCTAATAATCTGGGAGGGAGGAGCAGAGTTGTTGGATGAATTTATCTCCACTTTGAACCAAAATGATCTCAATTTAAAATTGACGGGAGAAAAAGATCAGAGAGAAATCCACTTTCTAGACCTGAGTATCAAAATTGAAAAAGATGGTAGGATTAGCACGGATATATTTCGTAAGAAAACAGCAACCAACAGTATCTTGCACTCTAATAGTGCTCACCTACCTGCAACCATCAAAGCTATCCCCAAAGGAGAACTACTCCGTACTAAAAGGAACTGTTCGGATGAGAGGACCTATTTAGAACGTGAGACTCAAGTCTGTGATCGACTAAAAAGAAGGGGGTATAGCAATAAGATTATCAAATCTGCTGTCCATAGTGTAAAATCATACACAAGAGACTCACTGCTAACCCCTAAAACTCGACTTCAAAAAGAGGAACCTGTCAGATTTGTGAGTACATTTAACCCCAGGTGGAAGGAAATTAACAACATACTACAGAAACACTGGTCTGTATTACAAACTGATGAAGTTCTGAAGCAAGTAATACCCAACAGAGTACAAAGCAGTTGGAGGAGATCAAAAAATTTAAGAGATCTAATTGTCAATAGTCACTTCTCTGTTTCCTCCAGACAACTCTACAACAAGAAAGGATCATATCAGTGTGGCCGATGTAAAGCTTGTCGATATATGACACCTAAACAGTCATATACAGACAAATTTGGTAAAAAATGGCAGATCCGTAACTACATCAACTGTACCACAATGGGCGTAGTGTATCATCTTGAGTGCCCTTGTGGAAAAATTTACATAGGCAAAACCATCCGCCCTCTAAAAGTCCGCATCCTTGAACATGCTAACAATATAAAAAATGCGAGAAAAGACATGGAGAGGTTCAGAACCCTAACATCAGTGGCCAAACATTTTCTGCAATACCATGGGGGTGAGACTGGAGGCTTGAAAGCATATGGTATGCAGCAAATTCAGTTGGGCATTAGAGGGGGCAACATTGATAATGAATTGCTAAGATTGGAGACTAAACTCATCTTTCTAATGGGCAGCTTGCAACCAGTGGGGCTAAATGAATACAACAGCTATCTCCCATTCCTATAAAGAGTATTTTACTCCCAGGAAACGAATTTAAAGCTATTATCATGTTTTTTGTTTTTTGTTGCTTTCCCCCATTATCTCAACTAGGAGTCTTTAGTGGATCTATGTATACATTAAGACAACAGGACACCTAGTTTTGCCTATACTATTTGGTATAACATATTAAGTGTTGTATTTATAACCTTTAATAAAAAAATTTCTGTAACAAAATATGATACTATTAAACAGTGATCAATACAGACAATCTCTGGATATTGGTAAAAATACAGGGGACCTGAGTAGGCTCCTAATGAAATTACAGAATTATTAGGATGAAATCCAAATCAATATTCATGTCTGATGATTATATACTTACCACAGGATTGGACGAGATGAACCCTATAAAAACATTGGAGAGAGAATAGACTAGTTAATTGATCAAATGAGTGAAAACTATACAAATTATAATCTATAATTAGAAATGAGAATCATAAGGCACTTAGTTATATCCCTATTTATGATTATAAGGGGAATAAGTAAATAGTAGTAGTTAGCAGTAAATGATAATATGAGGAACATATCCTATGAAGGAGAATAATAGATCAATGATATTTACCACTGGATAATCAGGTGATTCTCTGGATACCAGATATTTCCTCTTTATTAATTCTATTGTCACATAGGAACTATAGTACAATGGATTTAGAAATCGTCAAATACCTTATGAAGGATAACAATATAACCAAATAGTGGATTTTGACGAAAAATATAGGATACTTATTATCCTCCACGTATAGCGAACACGTGGATTAAAATATGGCCAGTGGTTATAAATATATGTTAATTTAATGAACTATATTACCCCTATATAGGAGTCATCAATGAACTCAAGCCTCTTATATAATTATATATATGTATTAATAATAGGTCATGCCCATTTACACTATATGAAGAATAAATAGTACTTTATTATAATGGTCATGTGTTGGTATAAAAAAAAAAAAAAAAAAAAAAATATAAAATTTTTTTACAAATTACGGTCACAAAGACACTCATTTCACTTGTTTTTATTTTATCATATGAAGTCACACATATCACTCAATACCCAAATTAAGGTACCACGATCACATAGCACACAATATGATCACAGTCCATATAATTAAATTGATGGAATACACCTGCAAAAAATTATTCAGTTCACAGTATAACTGTCCAACAATTCACTATGAAGTCACTTCAAACAATAAGCACTAAAATTTTTTTATATTTTTTATTGACTATTTTTTCAGGTTGATTTTAGTTCACTATGTAAAAATATAAGTTTATTGTCACTTTCACTTTATTTTGTTTGTTTTTATTCACACAGTCATGTAAAAAGTATAAAATACGATAATTAGATCATGAATACATAATTTGAATATATAAATTTATTTATGAGGGGCCGTATACTATCTGGAAATTAATGGTATCAAATATATTTATATAATAGGGATAACTACGAGGCTCCGGTTCCATGACAGAGAACGTAGCACATCGTAGCAGACATATAAACAGTATCTATTTCTCCCTCTAGTACTAGGAGTTCCGAATCCTGTGTGACTCGCTCTAGTCACATGATCGGACAAGCCGTTCTGCTAGACTGTGAATTATACAGCGGCAGTGTGATAGGCTGAATCCGTCACATGACATGTTTTCCGCTCCGTGATTGGTGCGGATTAACAAAGATATTCTCAGCAGGGTAGGCGTTCGGGTTAGCCCTGACGAAACCTAAACTGTGAAACGCGCGTCGGCGTATCACGCTCTCCCCATGTGCTAAACCTATGTGCGTGTCTTAGTTAGAAACAATAGTCAGAATGTGGAATGATTAGTTTAGAATGAGGAGAATGTACAGCCTCAATCAGTATGTGTAATGAGAAGTCCGCAGCCAGCTATGTGTGCTTAGCAACCTGCAGCCAACAACACGTACCCATTAGCCTGTAGCTAGTCAATCACACTGAAAAAGTTAGACCAGCATGTCAGAAATGTGTATAGATTAGCTTAGTTAGCAATACCAATGGCTGTTAGTTAGTAATTTGTGTAGACTAGCCGGCAGATAGCAATACATTAACAGCTTACAACCTTTCAAGTTTATAGACCAATTTGCAGTCAATAATTTGCATGTTTAAATCCCCAGGTGTGCATATAATATAATCACACTACCAGCTGAAAGCAAAATCTGAGTGATACCCAGCCTATTTACTACTGTTACATTTAGATAAACAGCTGAAGTGTAACAAAATCAATGTGCCATAGTAGATAATTGTAACAACTTCAGGGAAATATATGATTCACTCAGATTTGTAGCAATAGCACAGCCACCAGGCTCTGACAAGAACTTATAGCACGGTAGCTTCAATGCAATAAGAAGCAATTTGTGCATATAATATAATTACACTACCAGTTGGAAGCTAAATCAGAGTGTTACCCAACCTATTGATTATTGTTACATTTAGATAAACAGCTGAAGTGCAACAATATCAATGTGCCATAGTAGATAATTGTATCAACTTTAGGGAAACATATGATTCACTCAGATCTGTAGCAATAGTACAACTACCAGGCTCTGACAAGAACTCACAGCACGGTAGCTTCAATGCAATAAGAAGCAATCTTTTGCAACATCTTAGCAACTATATCCTTTATAAGGTAGCACTTAGTTTCTTTGGTGCCTGAGAAGGATAATACAATGCAAATTATATCTGGAAATCATATATAATTCCCAGTTATAATACATACTGAAATAAGACTGCCATTGCTAATTAAATTCTAATAGAGACCCCAATCTTGGGTGGAATAGTACTACACCCACTGGCAGGCAGCACAAAGAATTTGCACATTAGACAAGGCTTATAGGGGTATTTGAATTAACATAGTGCGAACAATGGGTTATGTGGACCTGCCTGAAGTATAATACACGACTAATACTGATCTGCTTGAGATAAATAAAATCAATCCCAAAAGTGTATGATATACCATTTGTGAATACATTATATCCTTTGATGCTAATCGGTGTGCTGACAGCATAGAACTGAGAGCACAAGCCTAAAAAAGACACTAGAAAATTTCCAGGAAGTTTTCTGAACATCACTACACAAGTGCATTAGTGTGAAACAGGCTCCTATGTAAAAAACCACAAACTTGATATGAATATTTGCAGTTAAGCAAACACAATAGATATAAAAATTATTCACCAATGCTGACAGCTTAGACTGAGAGCGCAAAGTGGATATTTGTGGATTATTGACTGAATACAGTCACGCTGACAGCTGAGACTGAGAGCGAGGAGTCCTGTCTGCTAGGAAGTAGTGTACGGTGATTTCATCAGACGATATACCATTAATACATACACGGCAGGATTTAACCACCCTGTAATAAGGACTTAAGGATTACAAAGGTGGTATTACGGATCTCAAGTGGTATCCGGCAGATCTGTTCTGGTACACTGGTTTTACAGATACCAACAAATATTGTATTTCTGACATACAATTCAGGCTCAATTTACGGTCAATTTAATAAAGAGATCACATTCTGACAGTTTCAAAGCTTTAATAGAAAAGGTCATAGAACCTGGAATATAGTCAAAACAATTATATATAGATACAAGACATAGCATAGCACAGTGGGTTTAGAGAGTGTGGGTTTTTAATGTTACATGTTACACTTTGTCTCACATTTGTCTTCAACATTTTAATATTTCACAGTACTTGGCTTTTTAACCAATAATACTAATAAAAGTTAAATTTTACTAAACATATTTTGTCTGAGTGCGCCACCTAAAGTCCAATTCTTCCCTTTCCTTTTAAATCAGTTTCTTATATTGGCAACAATATAATCAGTGGCAGCACCCCCCTAGATTGACCAGTTATTAGGCATTACATCATATGATGGGGTATTCTATAATAATATTGAACTAATTTCTATACTAGTGCAGTAGTTCTCCCACTTCCTTTTCCCCCACAACTTCTGTCTTTGTTTAGCAGACTGGACCCTTCGCCGATTCTGTCTTGCCAGGTGTCGGTAAGCTATAAAGAAAAAGACACAACAGTCAGTTTTTAGGAAAGCATGCTTTGTTTGCTACTAACTGTCTCTGAAACCTTTGCTGTTCTGCTTTCCCTAACTTAGCACACCCCAAAAGACAAAAACCTATCTTTTGGGGGGGAAGAAAAAGAAAAAATTTAGACTATTTACCCTTAGGAAGTCCTCTGCCGAGCTCTATGCCAGCCTCTGTCTTTGTTTAGCAGACTGGACCCTTCAATGATTACGTCTTGCCATGGGTTGGTATGCTAAAAAGGAAAAAGACACAAGTCAGTTTTTAGGAAAGCATGCTTTGTTTGTTCCTAACTGTACCTGAACCTTTTTCTCTTCTACTTTCACTTACTTAGCACACCCTAAAATACAAGAACCTAACTTGGGGGGGAATTAAGACTATTTACCCTTAGCAAGTCCTCTGCCAAGCTCTATGCCAGCCTCTGTCTTTGTTTAGCAGACTGGACCCTTCGCCGATTCTGTCTTGCCAGGTGTCGGTAAGCTATAAAGAAAAAGACACAACAATCAGTTTTTAGGAAAGCATGCTTTGTTTGCTACTAACTGTCTCTGAAACCTTTGCTGTTCTGCTTTCCCTAACTTAGCACACCATCAAAAGACAAAAACCTATCTTTTGGGGGTGATGAAAAATAAAAAATTAAGACTATTTACCCTTAGCAAGTCCTCTGCCGAGCTCTATGCCAGCCTCTGTCTTTGTTTAGCAGACTGGACCCTTCAATGATTACGTCTTGCCATGGGTTGGTATGCTAAAAAGGAAAAAGACACAAGTCAGTTTTTAGGAAAGCATGCTTTGTTTATTTCTAATTGTCCCTGAACCTTTTTCTCTTCTACTTTCCCTAACTTAGCACAACCCAAAAGACAAAAAACTAACTTGGGGAGGAAAAGAAAAAGAAAAAATTAAGACTATTTACCCTTGGCAAGTCCTCCTCCGAGCTCTATGCCAGCCTCTGTTTTTGTTTAGCAGACTGGACCCTTCGCCGATTCTGTCTTGCCAGGTGTCGGTAAGCTATAAAGAAAAAGACACAACAGTCAGTTTTTAGGAAAGCATGCTTTGTTTGCTACTAACTGTCTCTGAAACCTTTGCTGTTCTGCTTTCCCTAACTTAGCACACCCCAAAAGACAAAAACCTATCTTTTGGGGGGGAAGAAAAAGAAAAAATTTAGACTATTTACCCTTAGGAAGTCCTCTGCCGAGCTCTATGCCAGCCTCTGTCTTTGTTTAGCAGACTGGACCCTTCAATGATTACGTCTTGCCATGGGTTGGTATGCTAAAAAGGAAAAAGACACAAGTCAGTTTTTAGGAAAGCATGCTTTGTTTGTTCCTAACTGTACCTGAACCTTTTTCTCTTCTACTTTCACTTACTTAGCACACCCTAAAATACAAGAACCTAACTTGGGGGGAAATTAAGACTATTTACCTTTAGCAAGTCCTCTGCCAAGCTCTATGCCAGCCTCTGTCTTTGTTTAGCAGACTGGACCCTTCGCCGATTCTGTCTTGCCAGGTGTCGGTAAGCTATAAAGAAAAAGACACAACAATCAGTTTTTAGGAAAGCATGCTTTGTTTGCTACTAATTGTCTCTGAAACCTTTGCTGTTCTGCTTTCCCTAACTTAGCACACCCCAAAAGACAAAAACCTATCTTTTGGGGGTGATGAAAAATAAAAAATTAAGACTATTTACCCTTAGCAAGTCCTCTGCCGAGCTCTATGCCAGCCTCTGTCTTTGTTTAGCAGACTGGACCCTTCAATGATTACGTCTTGCCATGGGTTGGTATGCTAAAAAGGAAAAAGACACAAGTGAGTTTTTAGGAAAGCATGCTTTGTTTATTTCTAATTGTCCCTGAACCTTTTTCTCTTCTACTTTCCCTAACTTAGCACAACCCAAAAGACAAAAAACTAACTTGGGGAGGAAAAGAAAAAGAAAAAATTAAGACTATTTACCCTTGGCAAGTCCTCCTCCGAGCTCTATGCCAGCCTCTGTCTTTGTTTAGCAGACTGGACCCTTCGATGATTACATCTTGCCAGGGGTTGGTATGCTAAAAAGGAAAAAGACACAAGTGAGTTTTTAGGAAAGCATGCTTTGTTTGTCCTTAACTGTCCCTGAACCTTTTTCTCTTCTACTTTCACTAACTTAGCACACCCCAAACTACAAGAACCTAACATGGGGGGGAGGGGGGAAGAAAAAAATTAAGACTATTTACCCTTAGCAAGTCCTCTGCCGAGCTCTATGCCAGCCTCTGTCTTTGTTTAGCAGACTGGACCCTTCGTCGATTCTGTCTTGCCAGGTGTTGGTATGATATAAAGAAAAAAGACACAACAGTCAGTTTTTAGGAAAGCATGCTTTGTTTGCCACTAACTGTCCTTGAAAACTTTGCAGTTCTGCTTTCCCTAACTTAGCAAACCCCAATAGACAAAAACCTAACTTAGGAAGGGGGGAAAGAAAAAATTAAGATTATTTACCCATAGCAAGTCCTCCGCCAAGCTCTATGCCAACCTCTGTCTTTGTTTAGCAGACTGGAACCTTCGCCGATTCTGTCTTGCCAGGTGTCGGTATGCTATAAAGAAAAAAAGACACAACAGTCAGTTTCTAGGAAAGCATGCTTTGTTTGCTACTAACTGTCTCTGAAACCTTTGTTGTTCTGCTTTCCCTAATTTAGCACACCCCAAAAGATAAAAACCTATCTTTTGGGGGGTGGGGGGGAGAAAAAGCCTCTGTCTTTGTTTAGCAGACTGGACCCTTCGCCGATTCTGTCTTGCCAGGTGTCGGTAAGCTATAAAGAAAAAGACACAACAATCAGTTTTTAGGAAAGCATGCTTTGTTTGCTACTAACTGTCTCTGAAACATTTGCTGTTCTGCTTTCCCTAACTTAGCACACCCCAAAAGACAAAAACCTATCTTTTGGGGGTGAAGAAAAAGAAAAAATTAAGACTATTTACCCTTAGCAAGTCCTCTGCCGAGCTCTATGCCAGCCTCTGTCTTTGTTTAGCAGACTGGACCCTTCAATGATTACGTCTTGCCATGGGTTGGTATGCTAAAAAGGAAAAAGACACAAGTCAGTTTTTAGGAAAGCATGCTTTGTTTATTTCTAATTGTCCCTGAACCTTTTTCTCTTCTACTTTCCCTAACTTAGCACAACCCAAAAGACAAAAAACTAACTTGGGGAGGAAAAGAAAAAGAAAAAATTAAGACTATTTACCCTTGGCAAGTCCTCCTCCGAGCTCTATGCCAGCCTCTGTCTTTGTTTAGCAGATTGGACCCTTCGATGATTACATCTTGCCAGGGGTTGGTATGCTAAAAAGGAAAAAGACACAAGTGAGTTTTTAGGAAAGCATGCTTTGTTTGTCCTTAACTGTCCCTGAACCTTTTTCTCTTCTACTTTCACTAACTTAGCACACCCCAAACTACAAGAACCTAACATGGGGGGGAGGGGGGAAGAAAAAAATTAAGACTATTTACCCTTAGCAAGTCCTCTGCCGAGCTCTATGCCAGCCTCTGTCTTTGTTTAGCAGACTGGACCCTTCGTCGATTCTGTCTTGCCAGGTGTTGGTATGATATAAAGAAAAAAGACACAACAGTCAGTTTTTAGGAAAGCATGCTTTGTTTGCCACTAACTGTCCTTGAAAACTTTGCAGTTCTGCTTTCCCTAACTTAGCAAACCCCAATAGACAAAAACCTAACTTAGGAAGGGGGGAAAGAAAAAATTAAGATTATTTACCCATAGCAAGTCCTCCGCCAAGCTATATGCCAACCTCTGTCTTTGTTTAGCAGACTGGAACCTTCGCCGATTCTGTCTTGCCAGGTGTCGGTATGCTATAAAGAAAAAAAGACACAACAGTCAGTTTTTAGGAAAGCATGCTTTGTTTGCTACTAACTGTCTCTGAAACCTTTGTTGTTCTGCTTTCCCTAATTTAGCACACCCCAAAAGATAAAAACCTATCTTTTGGGGGGTGGGGAGGAGAAAAAGCCTCTGTCTTTGTTTAGCAGACTGGACCCTTCGCCGATTCTGTCTTGCCAGGTGTCGGTAAGCTATAAAGAAAAAGACACAACAGTCAGTTTTTAGGAACACATGCTTTGTTTGCTACTAACTGTCTCTGAAACCTTTGCTGTTCTGCTTTCCCTAACTTAGCACACCCCAAAAGAAAAAAACCTATCTTTTGGGGGGGAAGAAAAAGAAAAAATTAAGACTATTTACCCTTAGCAAGTCCTCTGCCGAGCTCTATGCCAGCCTCTGTCTTTGTTTAGCAGACTGGACCCTTCGATGATTACATCTTGCCAGGCGTTGGTATGCTAAAAAGGAAAAAGACACAAGTCAGTTTTTAGGAAAGCATGCTTTGTTTATTTCTAATTGTCCCTGAACCTTTTTCTCTTCTACTTTCCCTAACTTAGCAAAACCCAAAAGACAAAAAACTAACTTGGGGAGGAAAAGAAAAAGAAAAAATTAAGACTATTTACCCTTGGCAAGTCCTCCTCCGAGCTCTATGCCAGCCTCTGTCTTTGTTTAGCAGACTGGACCCTTCAATGATTACATCTTGCCAGGGGTTGGTATGCTAAAAAGGAAAAAGACACAAGTGAGTTTTTAGGAAAGCATGCTTTGTTTGTCCTTAACTGTCCCTGAACCTTTTTCTCTTCTACTTTCACTTACTTAGCACACCCTAAAATACAAGAACCTAACTTGGGGGGGGGGGAATTAAGACTATTTACCCTTAGCAAGTCCTCTGCCAAGCTCTATGCCAGCCTCTGTCTTTGTTTAGCAGACTGGACCCTTCGCCGATTCTGTCTTGCCAGGTGTCGGTAAGCTATAAAGAAAAAGACACAACAATCAGTTTTTAGGAAAGCATGCTTTGTTTGCTACTAACTGTCTCTGAAACCTTTGCTGTTCAGCTTTCCCTAACTTAGCACACCCCAAAAGACAAAAACCTATCTTTTGGGGGTGAAGAAAAAGAAAAAATTAAGACTATTTACCCTTAGCAAGTCCTCTGCCGAGCTCTATGCCAGCCTCTGTCTTTGTTTAGCAGACTGGACCCTTCAATGATTACGTCTTGCCATGGGTTGGTATGCTAAAAAGGAAAAAGACACAAGTCAGTTTTTAGGAAAGCATGCTTTGTTTATTTCTAATTGTCCCTGAACCTTTTTCTCTTCTACTTTCCCTAACTTAGCACAACCCAAAAGACAAAAAACTAACTTGGGGAGGAAAAGAAAAAGAAAAAATTAAGACTATTTACCCTTGGCAAGTCCTCCTCCGAGCTCTATGCCAGCCTCTGTCTTTGTTTAGCAGACTGGACCCTTCGATGATTACATCTTGCCAGGGGTTGGTATGCTGAGAAGAAAAAAGACACAAGTGAGTTTTTAGGAAAGCATGCTTTGTTTGTCCTTAACTGTCCCTGAACCTTTTTCTCTTATACTTTCACTAACTTAGCACACCCCAAACTACAAGAACCTAACATGGGGGGGAGGGGGGAAGAAAAAAATTAAGACTATTTACCCTTAGCAAGTCCTCTGCCAAGCTCTATGCCAGCCTCTGTCTTTGTTTAGCAGACTGGACCCTTCGTCGATTCTGTCTTGCCAGGTGTTGGTATGATATAAAGAAAAAAGACACAACAGTCAGTTTTTAGGAAAGCATGCTTTGTTTGCCACTAACTGTCCTTGAAAACTTTGCAGTTCTGCTTTCCCTAACTTAGCAAACCCCAATAGACAAAAACCTAACTTAGGAAGTGGGGAAAGAAAAAATTAAGATTATTTACCCATAGCAAGTCCTCCGCCAAGCTCTATGCCAACCTCTGTCTTTGTTTAGCAGACTGGAACCTTCGCCGATTCTGTCTTGCCAGGTGTCGGTATGCTATAAAGAAAAAAAGACACAACAGTCAGTTTTTAGGAAAGCATGCTTTGTTTGCTACTAACTGTCTCTGAAACCTTTGTTGTTCTGCTTTCCCTAATTTAGCACACCCCAAAAGATAAAAACCTATCTTTTGGGGGGTGGGGGGGAGAAAAAGCCTCTGTCTTTGTTTAGCAGACTGGACCCTTCGCCGATTCTGTCTTGCCAGGTGTCGGTAAGCTATAAAGAAAAAGACACAACAGTCAGTTTTTAGGAACGCATGCTTTGTTTGCTACTAACTGTCTCTGAAACCTTTGCTGTTCTGCTTTCCCTAACTTAGCACACCCCAAAAGACAAAAACCTATCTTTTGGGGGAGAAGAAAAAGAAAAAATTAAGACTATTTACCCTTAGCAAGTCCTCTGCCGAGTTCTATGCCAGCCTCTGTCTTTGTTTAGCAGACTGGACCCTTCGATGATTACATCTTGCCAGGCGTTGGTATGCTAAAAAGGAAAAAGACACAAGTCAGTTTTTAGGAAAGCATGCTTTGTTTATTTCTAATTGTCCCTGAACCTTTTTCTCTTCTACTTTCCCTAACTTAGCACAACCCAAAAGACAAAAAACTAACTTGGGGAGGAAAAGAAAAAGAAAAAATTAAGACTATTTACCCTTGGCAAGTCCTCCTCCGAGCTCTATGCCAGCCTCTGTCTTTGTTTAGCAGACTGGACCCTTCGATGATTACATCTTGCCAGGGGTTGGTATGCTAAAAAGGAAAAAGACACAAGTGAGTTTTTAGGAAAGCATGCTTTGTTTGTCCTTAACTGTCCCTGAACCTTTTTCTCTTCTACTTTCACTAACTTAGCACACCCCAAACTACAAGAACCTAACATGGGGGGGGGGGGGGGGGAATTAAGACTATTTACCCTTAGCAAGTCCTCTGCCGAGCTCTATGCCAGCCTCTGTCTTTGTTTAGCAGACTGGACCCTTCGCCGATTCTGTCTTGCCAGGTGTCGGTAAGCTATAAAGAAAAAGACACAACAGTCAGTTTTTAGGAAAGCATGCTTTGTTTGCTACTAACTGTCTCTGAAACCTTTGCTGTTCTGCTTTCCCTAACGAAGCACACCCCAAAAGACAAAAACCTGTCTTTTGGGGGGGAAGAAAAAGAAAAAATTAAGACTATTTACCCTTGGCAAGTCCTCCTCCGAGCTCTATGCCAGCCTCTGTCTTTGTTTAGCAGACTGGACCCTTCGATGATTACATCTTGCCAGGGGTTGGTATGCTAAAAAGGAAAAAGACACAAGTGAGTTTTTAGGAAAGCATGCTTTGTTTGTCCTTAACTGTCCCTGAACCTTTTTCTCTTCTACTTTCACTAACTTAGCACACCCCAAACTACAAGAACCTAACATGGGGGGGAGGGGGGAAGAAAAAAATTAAGACTATTTACCCTTAGCAAGTCCTCTGCCGAGCTCTATGCCAGCCTCTGTCTTTGTTTAGCAGACTGGACCCTTCGTCGATTCTGTCTTGCCAGGTGTTGGTATGATATAAAGAAAAAAGACACAACAGTCAGTTTTTAGGAAAGCATGCTTTGTTTGCCACTAACTGTCCTTGAAAACTTTGCAGTTCTGCTTTCCCTAACTTAGCAAACCCCAATAGACAAAAACCTAACTTAGGAAGGGGGGAAAGAAAAAATTAAGATTATTTACCCATAGCAAGTCCTCCGCCAAGCTCTATGCCAACCTCTGTCTTTGTTTAGCAGACTGGAACCTTCGCCGATTCTGTCTTGCCAGGTGTCGGTATGCTATAAAGAAAAAAAGACACAACAGTCAGTTTTTAGGAAAGCATGCTTTGTTTGCTACTAACTGTCTCTGAAACCTTTGTTGTTCTGCTTTCCCTAATTTAGCACACCCCAAAAGATAAAAACCTATCTTTTGGGGGGTGGGGGGGAGAAAAAGCCTCTGTCTTTGTTTAGCAGACTGGACCCTTCGCCGATTCTGTCTTGCCAGGTGTCGGTAAGCTATAAAGAAAAAGACACAGCACTCAGTTTTTAGGAAAGCATGCTTTGTTTGCTACTAACTGTCTCTGAAACCTTTGCTGTTCTGCTTTCCCTAACTTAGCACACCCCAAAAGACAAAAACCTATCTTTTGGGGGGGAAGAAAAATAAAAAATTAAGACTATTTACCCTTAGCAAGTCCTCTGCCGAGCTCTATGCCAGCCTCTGTCTTTGTTTAGCAGACTGGACCCTTCAATGATTACATCTTGCCATGGGTTGGTATGCTAAAAAGGAAAAAGACACAAGTCAGTTTTTAGGAAAGCATGCTTTGTTTATTTCTAATTGTCCCTGAACCTTTTTCTCTTCTACTTTCCCTAACTTAGCACAACCCAAAAGACAAAAAACTAACTTGGGGAGGAAAAGAAAAAGAAAAAATTAAGACTATTTACCCTTGGCAAGTCCTCCTCCGAGCTCTATGCCAGCCTCTGTCTTTGTTTAGCAGACTGGACCCTTCGATGATTACATCTTGCCAGGGGTTGGTATGCTAAAAAGGAAAAAGACACAAGTGAGTTTTTAGGAAAGCATGCTTTGTTTGTCCTTAACTGTCCCTGAACCTTTTTCTCTTCTACTTTCACTAACTTAGCACACCCCAAACTACAAGAACCTAACATGGGGGGGAGGGGGGAAGAAAAAAATTAAGACTATTTACCCTTAGCAAGTCCTCTGCCGAGCTCTATGCCAGGTTCTGTCTTTGTTTAGCAGACTGGACCCTTCGTCGATTCTGTCTTGCCAGGTGTTGGTATGATATAAAGAAAAAAGACACAACAGTCAGTTTTTAGGAAAGCATGCTTTGTTTGCCACTAACTGTCCTTGAAAACTTTGCAGTTCTGCTTTCCCTAACTTAGCAAACCCCAATAGACAAAAACCTAACTTAGGAAGGGGGGAAAGAAAAAATTAAGATTATTTACCCATAGCAAGTCCTCCGCCAAGCTCTATGCCAACCTCTGTCTTTGTTTAGCAGACTGGAACCTTCGCCGATTCTGTCTTGCCAGGTGTCGGTATGCTATAAAGAAAAAAAGACACAACAGTCAGTTTTTAGGAAAGCATGCTTTGTTTGCTACTAACTGTCTCTGAAACCTTTGTTGTTCTGCTTTCCCTAATTTAGCACACCCCAAAAGATAAAAACCTATCTTTTGGGGGGTGGGGGGGAGAAAAAGCCTCTGTCTTTGTTTAGCAGACTGGACCCTTCGCCGATTCTGTCTTGCCAGGTGTCGGTAAGCTATAAAGAAAAAGACACAACAGTCAGTTTTTAGGAACGCATGCTTTGTTTGCTACTAACTGTCTCTGAAACCTTTGCTGTTCTGCTTTCCCTAACTTAGCACACCCCAAAAGACAAAAACCTATCTTTTGGGGGAGAAGAAAAAGAAAAAATTAAGACTATTTACCCTTAGCAAGTCCTCTGCCGAGCTCTATGCCAGCCTCTGTCTTTGTTTAGCAGACTGGACCCTTCGATGATTACATCTTGCCAGGCGTTGGTATGCTAAAAAGGAAAAAGACACAAGTCAGTTTTTAGGAAAGCATGCTTTGTTTATTTCTAATTGTCCCTGAACCTTTTTCTCTTCTACTTTCCCTAACTTAGCACAACCCAAAAGACAAAAAACTAACTTGGGGAGGAAAAGAAAAAGAAAAAATTAAGACTATTTACCCTTGGCAAGTCCTCCTCCGAGCTCTATGCCAGCCTCTGTCTTTGTTTAGCAGACTGGACCCTTCGATGATTACATCTTGCCAGGGGTTGGTATGCTAAAAAGGAAAAAGACACAAGTGAGTTTTTAGGAAAGCATGCTTTGTTTGTCCTTAACTGTCCCTGAACCTTTTTCTCTTCTACTTTCACTAACTTAGCACACCCCAAACTACAAGAACCTAACATGGGGGGGGGGGGGGGGAATTAAGACTATTTACCCTTAGCAAGTCCTCTGCCGAGCTCTATGCCAGCCTCTGTCTTTGTTTAGCAGACTGGACCCTTCGCCGATTCTGTCTTGCCAGGTGTCGGTAAGCTATAAAGAAAAAGACACAACAGTCAGTTTTTAGGAAAGCATGCTTTGTTTGCTACTAACTGTCTCTGAAACCTTTGCTGTTCTGCTTTCCCTAACTTAGCACACCCCAAAAGACAAAAACCTATCTTTTGGGGGGGAAGAAAAAGAAAAAATTAAGACTATTTACCCTTGGCAAGTCCTCCTCCGAGCTCTATGCCAGCCTCTGTCTTTGTTTAGCAGACTGGACCCTTCGATGATTACATCTTGCCAGGGGTTGGTATGCTAAAAAGGAAAAAGACACAAGTGAGTTTTTAGGAAAGCATGCTTTGTTTGTCCTTAACTGTCCCTGAACCTTTTTCTCTTCTACTTTCACTAACTTAGCACACCCCAAACTACAAGAACCTAACATGGGGGGGAGGGGGGAAGAAAAAAATTAAGACTATTTACCCTTAGCAAGTCCTCTGCCGAGCTCTACGCCAGCCTCTGTCTTTGTTTAGCAGACTGGACCCTTCGATGATTACATCTTGCCAGGCGTTGGTATGCTAAAAAGGAAAAAGACACAAGTCAGTTTTTAGGAAAGCATGCTTTGTTTATTTCTAATTGTCCCTGAACCTTTTTCTCTTCTACTTTCCCTAACTTAGCACAACCCAAAAGACAAAAAACTAACTTGGGGAGGAAAAGAAAAAGAAAAAATTAAGACTATTTACCCTTGGCAAGTCCTCCTCCGAGCTCTATGCCAGCCTCTGTCTTTGTTTAGCAGACTGGACCCTTCGATGATTACATCTTCCCAGGGGTTGGTATGCTAAAAAGGAAAAAGACACAAGTGAGTTTTTAGGAAAGCATGCTTTGTTTGTCCTTAACTGTCCCTGAACCTTTTTCTCTTCTACTTTCACTAACTTAGCACACCCCAAACTACAAGAACCTAACATGGGGGGGGGGGGGAATTAAGACTATTTACCCTTAGCAAGTCCTCTGCCGAGCTCTATGCCAGCCTCTGTCTTTGTTTAGCAGACTGGACCCTTCGCCGATTCTGTCTTGCCAGGTGTTGGTATGATATAAAGAAAAAAGACACAACAGTCAGTTTTTAGGAAAGCATGCTTTGTTTGCCACTAACTGTCCTTGAAAACTTTGCAGTTCTGCTTTCCCTAACTTAGCAAACCCCAATAGACAAAAACCTAACTTAGGAAGGGGGGAAAGAAAAAATTAAGATTATTTACCCATAGCAAGTCCTCCGCCAAGCTCTATGCCAACCTCTGTCTTTGTTTAGCAGACTGGAACCTTCGCCGATTCTGTCTTGCCAGGTGTCGGTATGCTATAAAGAAAAAAAGACACAACAGTCAGTTTTTAGGAAAGCATGCTTTGTTTGCTACTAACTGTCTCTGAAACCTTTGTTGTTCTGCTTTCCCTAATTTAGCACACCCCAAAAGATAAAAACCTATCTTTTGGGGGGTGGGGGGGAGAAAAAGCCTCTGTCTTTGTTTAGCAGACTGGACCCTTCGCCGATTCTGTCTTGCCAGGTGTCGGTAAGCTATAAAGAAAAAGACACAGCACTCAGTTTTTAGGAAAGCATGCTTTGTTTGCTACTAACTGTCTCTGAAACCTTTGCTGTTCTGCTTTCCCTAACTTAGCACACCCCAAAAGACAAAAACCTATCTTTTGGGGGGGAAGAAAAAGAAAAAATTAAGACTATTTACCCTTAGCAAGTCCTCTGCCGAGCTCTATGCCAGCCTCTGTCTTTGTTTAGCAGACTGGACCCTTCGATGATTACATCTTGCCAGGCGTTGGTATGCTAAAAAGGAAAAAGACACAAGTCAGTTTTTAGGAAAGCATGCTTTGTTTATTTCTAATTGTCCCTGAACCTTTTTCTCTTCTACTTTCCCTAACTTAGCACAACCCAAAAGACAAAAAACTAACTTGGGGAGGAAAAGAAAAAGAAAAAATTAAGACTATTTACCCTTGGCAAGTCCTCCTCCGAGCTCTATGCCAGCCTCTGTCTTTGTTTAGCAGACTGGACCCTTCGATGATTACATCTTGCCAGGGGTTGGTATGCTAAAAAGGAAAAAGACACAAGTGAGTTTTTAGGAAAGCATGCTTTGTTTGTCCTTAACTGTCCCTGAACCTTTTTCTCTTCTACTTTCACTAACTTAGCACACCCCAAACTACAAGAACCTAACATGGGGGGGGGGGAATTAAGACTATTTACCCTTAGCAAGTCCTCTGCCGAGCTCTATGCCAGCCTCTGTCTTTGTTTAGCAGACTGGACCCTTCGCCGATTCTGTCTTGCCAGGTGTCGGTAAGCTATAAAGAAAAAGACACAACAGTCAGTTTTTAGGAAAGCATGCTTTGTTTGCTACTAACTGTCTCTGAAACCTTTGCTGTTCTGCTTTCCCTAACTTAGCACACCCCAAAAGACAAAAACCTATCTTTTGGGGGGGAAGAAAAAGAAAAAAACAAGACTATTTACCCTTGGCAAGTCCTCCTCCGAGCTCTATGCCAGCCTCTGTCTTTGTTTAGCAGACTGGACCCTTCGATGATTACATCTTGCCAGGGGTTGGTATGCTAAAAAGGAAAAAGACACAAGTGAGTTTTTAGGAAAGCATGCTTTGTTTGTCCTTAACTGTCCCTGAACCTTTTTCTCTTCTACTTTCACTAACTTAGCACACCCCAAACTACAAGAACCTAACATGGGGGGGGGGGGAATTAAGACTATTTACCCTTAGCAAGTCCTCTGCCGAGCTCTATGCCAGCCTCTGTCTTTGTTTAGCAGACTGGACCCTTCGCCGATTCTGTCTTGCCAGGTGTCGGTAAGCTATAAAGAAAAAGACACAACAGTCAGTTTTTAGGAAAGCATGCTTTGTTTGCTACTAACTGTCTCTGAAACCTTTGCTGTTCTGCTTTCCCTAACTTAGCACACCCCAAAAGACAAAAACCTATCTTTTGGGGGGGAAGAAAAAGAAAAAAACAAGACTATTTACCCTTGGCAAGTCCTCCTCCGAGCTCTATGCCAGCCTCTGTCTTTGTTTAGCAGACTGGACCCTTCGATGATTACATCTTGCCAGGGGTTGGTATGCTAAAAAGGAAAAAGACACAAGTGAGTTTTTAGGAAAGCATGCTTTGTTTGTCCTTAACTGTCCCTGAACCTTTTTCTCTTCTACTTTCACTAACTTAGCACACCCCAAACTACAAGAACCTAACATGGGGGGGAGGGGGGAAGAAAAAAATTAAGACTATTTACCCTTAGCAAGTCCTCTGCCGAGCTCTATGCCAGCCTCTGTCTTTGTTTAGCAGACTGGACCCTTCGTCGATTCTGTCTTGCCAGGTGTTGGTATGATATAAAGAAAAAAGACACAACAGTCAGTTTTTAGGAAAGCATGCTTTGTTTGCCACTAACTGTCCTTGAAAACTTTGCAGTTCTGCTTTCCCTAACTTAGCAAACCCCAATAGACAAAAACCTAACTTAGGAAGGGTGGAAAGAAAAAATTAAGATTATTTACCCATAGCAAGTCCTCCGCCAAGCTCTATGCCAACCTTTGTCTTTGTTTAGCAGACTGGAACCTTCGCCGATTCTGTCTTGCCAGGTGTCGGTATGCTATAAAGAAAAAAAGACACAACAGTCAGTTTTTAGGAAAGCATGCTTTGTTTGCTACTAACTGTCTCTGAAACCTTTGTTGTTCTGCTTTCCCTAATTTAGCACACCCCAAAAGATAAAAACCTATCTTTTGGGGGGTGGGGGGGGAGAAAAAGCCTCTGTCTTTGTTTAGCAGACTGGACCCTTCGCCGATTCTGTCTTGCCAGGTGTCGGTAAGCTATAAAGAAAAAGACACAACAGTCAGTTTTTAGGAACGCATGCTTTGTTTGCTACTAACTGTCTCTGAAACCTTTGCTGTTCTGCTTTCCCTAACTTAGCACAACCCAAAAGACAAAAACCTATCTTTTGGGGGAGAAGAAAAAGAAAAAATTAAGACTATTTACCCTTAGCAAGTCCTCTGCCGAGCTCTATGCCAGCCTCTGTCTTTGTTTAGCAGACTGGACCCTTCGATGATTGCATCTTGCCAGGCGTTGGTATGCTAAAAAGGAAAAAGACACAAGTCAGTTTTTAGGAAAGCATGCTTTGTTTATTTCTAATTGTCCCTGAACCTTTTTCTCTTCTACTTTCCCTAACTTAGCACAACCCAAAAGACAAAAAACTAACTTGGGGAGGAAAAGAAAAAGAAAAAATTAAGACTATTTACCCTTGGCAAGTCCTCCTCCGAGCTCTATGCCAGCCTCTGTCTTTGTTTAGCAGACTGGACCCTTCGATGATTACATCTTCCCAGGGGTTGGTATGCTAAAAAGGAAAAAGACACAAGTGAGTTTTTAGGAAAGCATGCTTTGTTTGTCCTTAACTGTCCCTGAACCTTTTTCTCTTCTACTTTCACTAACTTAGCACACCCCAAACTACAAGAACCTAACATGGGGGGGGGGAATTAAGACTATTTACCCTTAGCAAGTCCTCTGCCGAGCTCTATGCCAGCCTCTGTCTTTGTTTAGCAGACTGGACCCTTCGCCGATTCTGTCTTGCCAGGTGTCGGTAAGCTATAAAGAAAAAGACACAACAGTCAGTTTTTAGGAAAGCATGCTTTGTTTGCTACTAACTGTCTCTGAAACCTTTGCTGTTCTGCTTTCCCTAACGAAGCACACCCCAAAAGACAAAAACCTGTCTTTTCTTTTGGGGGGGAAGAAAAAGAAAAAATTAAGACTATTTACCCTTGGCAAGTCCTCCTCCGAGCTCTATGCCAGCCTCTGTCTTTGTTTAGCAGACTGGACCCTTCGATGATTACATCTTGCCAGGGGTTGGTATGCTAAAAAGGAAAAAGACACAAGTGAGTTTTTAGGAAAGCATGCTTTGTTTGTCCTTAACTGTCCCTGAACCTTTTTCTCTTCTACTTTCACTAACTTAGCACACCCCAAACTACAAGAACCTAACATGGGGGGGAGGGGGGAAGAAAAAAATTAAGACTATTTACCCTTAGCAAGTCCTCTGCCGAGCTCTATGCCAGCCTCTGTCTTTGTTTAGCAGACTGGACCCTTCGTCGATTCTGTCTTGCCAGGTGTTGGTATGATATAAAGAAAAAAGACACAACAGTCAGTTTTTAGGAAAGCATGCTTTGTTTGCCACTAACTGTCCTTGAAAACTTTGCAGTTCTGCTTTCCCTAACTTAGCAAACCCCAATAGACAAAAACCTAACTTAGGAAGGGGGGAAAGAAAAAATTAAGATTATTTACCCATAGCAAGTCCTCCGCCAAGCTCTATGCCAACCTCTGTCTTTGTTTAGCAGACTGGAACCTTCGCCGATTCTGTCTTGCCAGGTGTCGGTATGCTATAAAGAAAAAAAGACACAACAGTCAGTTTTTAGGAAAGCATGCTTTGTTTGCTACTAACTGTCTCTGAAACCTTTGTTGTTCTGCTTTCCCTAATTTAGCACACCCCAAAAGATAAAAACCTATCTTTTGGGGGGTGGGGGGGAGAAAAAGCCTCTGTCTTTGTTTAGCAGACTGGACCCTTCGCCGATTCTGTCTTGCCAGGTGTCGGTAAGCTATAAAGAAAAAGACACAGCACTCAGTTTTTAGGAAAGCATGCTTTGTTTGCTACTAACTGTCTCTGAAACCTTTGCTGTTCTGCTTTCCCTAACTTAGCACACCCCAAAAGACAAAAACCTATCTTTTGGGGGGGAAGAAAAATAAAAAATTAAGACTATTTACCCTTAGCAAGTCCTCTGCCGAGCTCTATGCCAGCCTCTGTCTTTGTTTAGCAGACTGGACCCTTCAATGATTACATCTTGCCATGGGTTGGTATGCTAAAAAGGAAAAAGACACAAGTCAGTTTTTAGGAAAGCATGCTTTGTTTATTTCTAATTGTCCCTGAACCTTTTTCTCTTCTACTTTCCCTAACTTAGCACAACCCAAAAGACAAAAAACTAACTTGGGGAGGAAAAGAAAAAGAAAAAATTAAGACTATTTACCCTTGGCAAGTCCTCCTCCGAGCTCTATGCCAGCCTCTGTCTTTGTTTAGCAGACTGGACCCTTCGATGATTACATCTTGCCAGGGGTTGGTATGCTAAAAAGGAAAAAGACACAAGTGAGTTTTTAGGAAAGCATGCTTTGTTTGTCCTTAACTGTCCCTGAACCTTTTTCTCTTCTACTTTCACTAACTTAGCACACCCCAAACTACAAGAACCTAACATGGGGGGGAGGGGGGAAGAAAAAAATTAAGACTATTTACCCTTAGCAAGTCCTCTGCCGAGCTCTATGCCAGGTTCTGTCTTTGTTTAGCAGACTGGACCCTTCGTCGATTCTGTCTTGCCAGGTGTTGGTATGATATAAAGAAAAAAGACACAACAGTCAGTTTTTAGGAAAGCATGCTTTGTTTGCCACTAACTGTCCTTGAAAACTTTGCAGTTCTGCTTTCCCTAACTTAGCAAACCCCAATAGACAAAAACCTAACTTAGGAAGGGGGGAAAGAAAAAATTAAGATTATTTACCCATAGCAAGTCCTCCGCCAAGCTCTATGCCAACCTCTGTCTTTGTTTAGCAGACTGGAACCTTCGCCGATTCTGTCTTGCCAGGTGTCGGTATGCTATAAAGAAAAAAAGACACAACAGTCAGTTTTTAGGAAAGCATGCTTTGTTTGCTACTAACTGTCTCTGAAACCTTTGTTGTTCTGCTTTCCCTAATTTAGCACACCCCAAAAGATAAAAACCTATCTTTTGGGGGGTGGGGGGGAGAAAAAGCCTCTGTCTTTGTTTAGCAGACTGGACCCTTCGCCGATTCTGTCTTGCCAGGTGTCGGTAAGCTATAAAGAAAAAGACACAACAGTCAGTTTTTAGGAACGCATGCTTTGTTTGCTACTAACTGTCTCTGAAACCTTTGCTGTTCTGCTTTCCCTAACTTAGCACACCCCAAAAGACAAAAACCTATCTTTTGGGGGAGAAGAAAAAGAAAAAATTAAGACTATTTACCCTTAGCAAGTCCTCTGCCGAGCTCTATGCCAGCCTCTGTCTTTGTTTAGCAGACTGGACCCTTCGATGATTACATCTTGCCAGGCGTTGGTATGCTAAAAAGGAAAAAGACACAAGTCAGTTTTTAGGAAAGCATGCTTTGTTTATTTCTAATTGTCCCTGAACCTTTTTCTCTTCTACTTTCCCTAACTTAGCACAACCCAAAAGACAAAAAACTAACTTGGGGAGGAAAAGAAAAAGAAAAAATTAAGACTATTTACCCTTGGCAAGTCCTCCTCCGAGCTCTATGCCAGCCTCTGTCTTTGTTTAGCAGACTGGACCCTTCGATGATTACATCTTGCCAGGGGTTGGTATGCTAAAAAGGAAAAAGACACAAGTGAGTTTTTAGGAAAGCATGCTTTGTTTGTCCTTAACTGTCCCTGAACCTTTTTCTCTTCTACTTTCACTAACTTAGCACACCCCAAACTACAAGAACCTAACATGGGGGGGGGGGGGGGGGGAATTAAGACTATTTACCCTTAGCAAGTCCTCTGCCGAGCTCTATGCCAGCCTCTGTCTTTGTTTAGCAGACTGGACCCTTCGCCGATTCTGTCTTGCCAGGTGTCGGTAAGCTATAAAGAAAAAGACACAACAGTCAGTTTTTAGGAAAGCATGCTTTGTTTGCTACTAACTGTCTCTGAAACCTTTGCTGTTCTGCTTTCCCTAACTTAGCACACCCCAAAAGACAAAAACCTATCTTTTGGGGGGGAAGAAAAAGAAAAAATTAAGACTATTTACCCTTGGCAAGTCCTCCTCCGAGCTCTATGCCAGCCTCTGTCTTTGTTTAGCAGACTGGACCCTTCGATGATTACATCTTGCCAGGGGTTGGTATGCTAAAAAGGAAAAAGACACAAGTGAGTTTTTAGGAAAGCATGCTTTGTTTGTCCTTAACTGTCCCTGAACCTTTTTCTCTTCTACTTTCACTAACTTAGCACACCCCAAACTACAAGAACCTAACATGGGGGGGGGGGGGGGGGGATTAAGACTATTTACCCTTAGCAAGTCCTCTGCCGAGCTCTATGCCAGCCTCTGTCTTTGTTTAGCAGACTGGACCCTTCGCCGATTCTGTCTTGCCAGGTGTCGGTAAGCTATAAAGAAAAAGACACAACAGTCAGTTTTTAGGAAAGCATGCTTTGTTTGCTACTAACTGTCTCTGAAACCTTTGCTGTTCTGCTTTCCCTAACTTAGCACACCCCAAAAGACAAAAACCTATCTTTTGGGGGGGAAGAAAAAGAAAAAATTAAGACTATTTACCCTTGGCAAGTCCTCCTCCGAGCTCTATGCCAGCCTCTGTCTTTGTTTAGCAGACTGGACCCTTCGATGATTACATCTTGCCAGGGGTTGGTATGCTAAAAAGGAAAAAGACACAAGTGAGTTTTTAGGAAAGCATGCTTTGTTTGTCCTTAACTGTCCCTGAACCTTTTTCTCTTCTACTTTCACTAACTTAGCACACCCCAAACTACAAGAACCTAACATGGGGGGGAGGGGGGAAGAAAAAAATTAAGACTATTTACCCTTAGCAAGTCCTCTGCCGAGCTCTATGCCAGCCTCTGTCTTTGTTTAGCAGACTGGACCCTTCGATGATTACATCTTGCCAGGCGTTGGTATGCTAAAAAGGAAAAAGACACAAGTCAGTTTTTAGGATAGCATGCTTTGTTTATTTCTAATTGTCCCTGAACCTTTTTCTCTTCTACTTTCCCTAACTTAGCACAACCCAAAAGACAAAAAACTAACTTGGGGAGGAAAAGAAAAAGAAAAAATTAAGACTATTTACCCTTGGCAAGTCCTCCTCCGAGCTCTATGCCAGCCTCTGTCTTTGTTTAGCAGACTGGACCCTTCGATGATTACATCTTCCCAGGGGTTGGTATGCTAAAAAGGAAAAAGACACAAGTGAGTTTTTAGGAAAGCATGCTTTGTTTGTCCTTAACTGTCCCTGAACCTTTTTCTCTTCTACTTTCACTAACTTAGCACACCCCAAACTACAAGAACCTAACATGGGGGGGGGGAAATTAAGACTATTTACCCTTAGCAAGTCCTCTGCCGAGCTCTATGCCAGCCTCTGTCTTTGTTTAGCAGACTGGACCCTTCGCCGATTCTGTCTTGCCAGGTGTCGGTAAGCTATAAAGAAAAAGACACAACAGTCAGTTTTTAGGAAAGCATGCTTTGTTTGCTACTAACTGTCTCTGAAACCTTTGCTGTTCTGCTTTCCCTAACGAAGCACACCCCAAAAGACAAAAACCTGTCTTTTGGGGGGGAAGAAAAAGAAAAAATTAAGACTATTTACCCTTGGCAAGTCCTCCTCCGAGCTCTATGCCAGCCTCTGTCTTTGTTTAGCAGACTGGACCCTTCGATGATTACATCTTGCCAGGGGTTGGTATGCTAAAAAGGAAAAAGACACAAGTGAGTTTTTAGGAAAGCATGCTTTGTTTGTCCTTAACTGTCCCTGAACCTTTTTCTCTTCTACTTTCACTAACTTAGCACACCCCAAACTACAAGAACCTAACATGGGGGGGAGGGGGGAAGAAAAAAATTAAGACTATTTTCCCTTAGCAAGTCCTCTGCCGAGCTCTATGCCAGCCTCTGTCTTTGTTTAGCAGACTGGACCCTTCGTCGATTCTGTCTTGCCAGGTGTTGGTATGATATAAAGAAAAAAGACACAACAGTCAGTTTTTAGGAAAGCATGCTTTGTTTGCCACTAACTGTCCTTGAAAACTTTGCAGTTCTGCTTTCCCTAACTTAGCAAACCCCAATAGACAAAAACCTAACTTAGGAAGGGGGGAAAGAAAAAATTAAGATTATTTACCCATAGCAAGTCCTCCGCCAAGCTCTATGCCAACCTCTGTCTTTGTTTAGCAGACTGGAACCTTCGCCGATTCTGTCTTGCCAGGTGTCGGTATGCTATAAAGAAAAAAAGACACAACAGTCAGTTTTTAGGAAAGCATGCTTTGTTTGCTACTAACTGTCTCTGAAACCTTTGTTGTTCTGCTTTCCCTAATTTAGCACACCCCAAAAGATAAAAACCTATCTTTTGGGGGGTGGGGGGGAGAAAAAGCCTCTGTCTTTGTTTAGCAGACTGGACCCTTCGCCGATTCTGTCTTGCCAGGTGTCGGTAAGCTATAAAGAAAAAGACACAGCACTCAGTTTTTAGGAAAGCATGCTTTGTTTGCTACTAACTGTCTCTGAAACCTTTGCTGTTCTGCTTTCCCTAACTTAGCACACCCCAAAAGACAAAAACCTATCTTTTGGGGGGGAAGAAAAAGAAAAAATTAAGACTATTTACCCTTAGCAAGTCCTCTGCCGAGCTCTATGCCAGCCTCTGTCTTTGTTTAGCAGACTGGACCCTTCAATGATTACGTCTTGCCATGGGTTGGTATGCTAAAAAGGAAAAAGACACAAGTCAGTTTTTAGGAAAGCATGCTTTGTTTATTTCTAATTGTCCCTGAACCTTTTTCTCTTCTACTTTCCCTAACTTAGCACAACCCAAAAGACAAAAAACTAACTTGGGGAGGAAAAGAAAAAGAAAAAATTAAGACTATTTACCCTTGGCAAGTCCTCCTCCGAGCTCTATGCCAGCCTCTGTCTTTGTTTAGCAGACTGGACCCTTCGATGATTACATCTTGCCAGGGGTTGGTATGCTAAAAAGGAAAAAGACACAAGTGAGTTTTTAGGAAAGCATGCTTTGTTTGTCCTTAACTG